>NC_060282.1:45825384-45829806 GCF_021613505.1 Equus quagga
TCTAAAGCTAGAAATGGTGCCTTAGTTTAAAGTGGGGCAAAGTCTTATTTCACTTAGAACTATGTTGTACACTAGACTAGAGTTTTACTGAATGTCTTATTCAGTTGCAGCTGCTATAACAGAGTACCATAGACTGGGTGGCTTAAAAAACAAATTCATTGCTCACAGTTCTGGAGGCTGGAAACTCCAAGATCAGGGTGCCAGTAGATTTGGTGTCTGGTGAGGGCTCTTCTTGTTTGCACACTGCCAACTTCTCATTCTATCCTCATGTGGCAGAAAGAGGGCAAGAGAGCTCTCTGGGGTCCCTTTCCTAAGGGCACTAATGTCATTCATGAGGGCTCCACCCTCATGACCTAATCACCTCCCAAATGCCCCACCTTTGGGTTAGGATTTCAATTTATGATTCTGGGGGGACACATTCAGTCCATTGCACTGAGTTAGAGTCTTTGAATATATTTGGCAGTCTTTTAAATTTCTGAACCTCCTTGTATCATTGCAGAGTTTAACGTTGGCCATGGATTAGCAGGAAGAGATGATGCAGACCCAGAGACCCACACTGTGTGCACAACCCCACTGTAAGATTAGGATAAATTCTCACTTTATTTGCCAAGGGTTCTGAAACCCACTGGAGGCCTGTTTGTCACAAAGAGCAGAAATAGATACAGCGTATTTGAGAGCAGCTCCCTGAAGGCTCCAGTAGGGATGTGCACCTGCTGTGATACTCAGCAAGCAGTGTCTTGCTGAACCTTGATTTTGTGCTATGCTAAAGCTAATGCTCCATTTAAGAGGTTTGGTTTTTGAATCAAAATCTGCTTCACTGAGGGAAAATAGAGCCCAAACACTGGTGAAGTATGTCTGCTTCCAGTTTTCCAGTATTGTGGCAAGCTCATTTCCTATTATAATCCTTTTCTATTATTGGGCAGGCCTCAGGCTCTGTGAGTCTTTTATTCTATGTTATAATGCCCACATGTCCTTCTGGCTCTACCCAGCATCTTTAAAACATTAATCAAGAAATGTTTCATTAAATCAGTCATCCTTTCAAATATTTGAGTGGTTATTATACTGCTCCAGATGCCAGGAAGCTTATGTTCCAGTGAGAGATACATACGGTGACCACTATAATTTCAGAGAGCGAAGAAAATAACAGAGGGCATGAGGACAGAGAGTAACTGGCTGTGTGAGGAGTGTTTCAGATAGAGTGTTCGCAAAAGACATCTCAGAGATGACAACTGCTCAGACACCTGAAAAGTGAGTTGGAATCAGCCATTGGAAGACTTAGTGGAGGAGTGTGTCAGGTAACTGGAACAGCAAGTATAGAACATGCTGATTTAAAACAAGGGGCACAGTGGGTTAGAGCATGGGAACTTACAGGAAGTGTGGTAGAAGGGGTGAGAGCACTAGACTAGGGAAGACCAGAGCTTTGCAGCCACTATCAGGAGATGGGATCGTATTCTGATGAGAAGCTGTGGAGGGTTTGGAGCAAAGGCAAGACATGAAATTTTTGGCTTTTTAAGATCATCCTGGTTGGTGTGTGGAGAATGGATTATTAGAAGAAAAATGAGAAGAGACTAATAAGACATGAAACTAGTTAGGAGGCTGTTGGAGTGAAATAGGCAAGAGATGAGTGTGGTCTGAATCACTGATAGAGGGGAGGAAGCAGTGAGATTGGTTGATTCAGGACATATTTTTAACATAGAGCCACAGGACTTGCTGATGGATTAAATCAGTGGAAAGAAAGGAATCACAAATCTCCAAAAGTGACCTAAACTACTAGGTTCAAAGTTGTGCTTTTTCTCTAAGATGGGCAAACAGGAAAAGGAGGAGTTGAGCATGTGTGGGGGAGAAGGGCAGTGGAAGTTAATATTCTGTTTTAGACAAGTTGAGTTTGAAATACCTTTAGTCATCATTCATTTGGAGGTGTTGAGAAGGCAGTTGGATGTAAAAACCTGGAGTCTGAGAAGATATCGGGGCTGGAGAGCAAGTTTCATTTGACAATTATTTATTAAATGTATAATAACACTCTGCTGTGGTGGGAGGTGATGCTCTTAACTTCCCGTTTATTTCCAATGACTCTGCAACCTCTTTTCAGGAATGTCAAAGTTTTAGGGTAGAGCATTCTGTTAAAATCTTGCAAGATTTATCAGATAGATAAAGATGTTAACCAGATCGATACAGATTTTAGAGAGGAGAGTTAGCAGGATAGATGTTCATAAGTATCTTTGAGGGCAATAAGCAACTATTTGGGAAGTGATCTAAATGGAAACTCTAATCCTTCCACTTTGGGAAAGCAGACAGCCCTGGATATAGCTTTGCACTCAGTGTTTTGTGTTTCATTTTTAAAAGGCTGAAGAGATATTGCATAATCTTAAAATAACATCCCTTTAATAGCTCCTGAAAGGGAATATGTCTTCCTTATGTCTTCCTGCTGCTTTCTGTCCTGAGAGGACTTCTATACTCTTGGGGCAGTGGGACGGGGGGGAGGGGTGCATAGGAGTTTGTGTTGCTTTGGCACTTTTCTAGATTTTTCTCTTTCCCTGGATTCTGTTGTAAGGTGAATTTCTTTTTCTCTGTAAGAATAAAAAAAAAAATGTGAGAAAGAAATGGAAAGCATGGCTCCTCTTCCTGGCCTGAAGTGAGTTTCTCGGGCATTGTGTAACTAACTCCCTTTGTAGTCTCAGAGATGATCTGCCACCAGATGTGGTTTGGCCTGGGGGACCTGAGACTTGAGTTCTTTCTGCCAGTAACTACTTGACCTTAGAATAGTTACTTTATATCTCTGGGCTTCAGTCACCCTCCTGAGAAGGAGTGGTGTAGTATGTTCCCTGTTGTTTTTATATTCTATGACACTGTTGTTCTTGGTAAGGAATCTGGATACACCCAGGAGAATATATTTATAACTTTAAAATATAGATGTTTATGATCTTTTCTTACCTCACTCTTCTACTTCCATTGTCCCTTTGTCACTTAAATTCCCTTTTTTTTTCCAGTACCCTTTTTAAAATTGGAAAGATAAATTTTGAACATCAAGGAGTGTTACATGGCTCTTTTAAGCATCAGAAGCCCAATTAGCATGCAGTTATTTTATTCTTCCGTAGAATGTATTTGTGTGTGCCACATGACTGGTTGGGGCATTCTATTCAAAGCATGTATTTCTAAAGGCAATGGCAAAACCTTTCTTCCTCTCATACTTTGTCAAGTTGAGTTATTTAAGCTTAGTAGATTCATAATATGGATTTTAAAACTGTATACAAGGAACCCCCTAATTGTTCAACATCTGAACATGTGATTTCTACAGAGGGAGAATTTGGGGGAAGGTATGTTGCAAGATAAGATTTTATAATTGCAGAGATTAAGTACTAAGATTCACCATCCAGAGGCAAAGCAATACACAGAGATGATAGTGAGTAGATTGAAAGTGAGATTTAAAGTGAGAAGATAGGGGCCGGCCCCATGGCCGGGTGGTTAAGTTCACGCGCTCTGCTTCAGTGGCCCAGGGTTTCGCCAGTTCGAATCCTGGGCGCGGACATGGCACTACTCATCAGGCCATGCCGAGGCAGCATCCCACATGCCACAACTGGAAGGACTCGCAACTAAAATATACAACTATGTACTTGGGGGCTTTGGGAGAAAAAGGGAAAATAAAATCTTTAAAAAAATAAAAAAAATAAAGTGAAAAGATACTTGAGTTGTTGTTAATCTTAGACTAGGAGATTTCCCAAATAAACATTGATTTATACTGAGCTGTGTAGATTCTACCAATTAATTATTATATTATTATATATTTTATAATATTTATATATATTTATATTATATAATACTTATATATAATAATTATTATAAAATTATTTACAAAATTTATAAGAAAATCATTTTCCAAATTTATAGAATTCAAGGATCCTGTTCTGGTTCTCTATTTAGAATACTTTGCGATGCTTAATAAAAGTAGTATTTCTATTTGCTACCAGCCCCTAATGAGGACATAGGTTATTGTTAAAACTATGAGACATGCCTGAATACAAGATGACCTGAATGGAAGTCGTATGGTCTTTCATGACCTAGCCTCAAAAGTCAAATATAGTGTCACTTCTACCATGCTCTGTTGGTCAAAGCAGTTATAAACCACCTGGATTTAAGGTGAAGGAACATAGACTTCACCTCTCAGTGGGAGGAGTGTCAAAGAATTTGTGGCCATGTTGTAAAACCACCACAATAAGTCATGATGTATCCACAAACTCAATATGCAGCTGGAAAAGAAATGAGAAAACTCTATGTACCATTATGGAAAGATTGCCAGGATACACAGTAAAGTGAAAAGAAATCAAGATGAAGAACAATGTAGAAGACATATTCCCTTTTTTGTAAGAAAGGTGGTGAGGGGCTGGCCCAGTGGCGCAGTGGTTAAGTTCCCACGTTCCGCTTCTC
>NC_060282.1:46785202-46936172 GCF_021613505.1 Equus quagga
CCTGGCCTTAAACGTACAAAAATATCTGTATACACATCTCAAACCCAACTTCTGCCATCATCCTGGTAGATTTCACCATCCAGGTAGACAAGATCATAAATCTTACAGCTGCATGATCTCATCTCCAATAGACTTCACTGCTCCCCAATTTAGCCACAACCTGAGCTTTGTCATTATTCCAAAACACTGAATACAGTGCCTCACTCTTGTTTCTGTCCTTCTAGTTCTCTCCCACGCTCATGCTGCATGTGCTCTTTGAGATCTCACTACAAAATTCTGAGTGCTTTACCTCCCATATTCTTTAGGATTATAATTTCCACCCCCCCCCCAGACTAACTTGTTTATTTACAGCCTAGACTACTACATGAATTAATCACTCAACTCCTAGCCACCACATTCTCTCAAGACGTCCACCCTGCAAACTCTCAATACAAAAATGGCTTTTTCACTCTTACACACAGGGAATTTTAATACTGTTACAAACTGTGGGTGAATGCCATTGGAAAGATGCACCTGTAATTTCACCAGGGCAAACGACAGCTCGATTGTGTGTTTAGGAGGTACAAGGAGTTCACTGTTGTCTTATGTGTAATGTAATGCCTGGAGCTATTATTTGCAGTTTTTTCTTTTTTTCTTTTTTTTGAGGACGATTAGCCCTGAGCTAACTGCTGCCAATCCTCCTTTTTTAGCTGAGGAAGACTGGCCCTGAGCTAACATTTGTGCCCATTTTCCTCTACTTTATATGTGGGATGCCTACCACAGCATGGCTTGACAAGGGGTGCCATGTCTGTACCTGGGATCCAAACTGGCAAACCCTGGGCCACCAAATCGGAATGTGCAAACTTAACTGCTGCGCCACCAGGGTGGCCCCCTATTTGCAGTTTTAAGTCTTCTACTATTACTGCCAGAAATTAATCTTACTGACAATCATAGAAAAAAACTGCACTTCTCTATCTTCTTGATGAGGGCACAGAGGACCCTGTCTCTCAGCCACTTTTTGATAACAGCCCAGATTAAATTTAAATCTAAAAATCATCAATGCTCTAACAAGTTAGTCAAAGGAGGATTATGTAACTTAAAAAAATAGAATAACTCTTCTTAAAAGAATATTATGGGGGCTGGCCCCGTGGCATAGTGGTTAAGTTTGGCATGTTCCATTTCAGCAGCCCAGGTTCAATTCCCGGGCACGGACTTATACCACTTGTCAGCAGCCATGCTGTGGTGGTGACCCACATATAAAATAGAGGAAGACTGGTACACGTGTTAGCTCAGGGCAAATCTTCCTCAGCAGGAAAAAAAAAAGAATATTATGGAGGAACCTAACATTTTCTTTAATAGCTAACACTTACTGAGCACTAGTCTGGGCCTGGCATTGTTCTTAACACTTTAAAGGCACTAGCTCATTTAATCATCACAGCAATCCTAGGAGGGAGATTCTATTACTATCCTCACTTTACAGAAGATGGCATTGTTCTTAACACTTTAAAGGCACTAGCTCATTTAATCATCACAGCAATCCTAGGAGGGAGATTCTATTACTATCCTCACTTTACAGAAGAGACTGAGGCACAGACAGGTAACTTACCCAAGTTCACATGACTATTGGCAGTATAACCAGGATTGGAACCAGGCAGGTTGGTTTTAGAGCCCACTCTTAACCAATTTCAGTCATGTAAAATTGCCTCTCCAAAAAATTTCCAACTATGTAATTTAAAAGAAAAAGAGATTCCTTTCCAAAATTTCCAAATCATGTTACCTTTACATTATCTTCACAAAACACCAAAGTAAGGTGCATGGTTGCTACAAGAAATTTTAACAAATGAAGTTGAAATGTTCCATTAAACTAGCAAGACAACTCTAGCAAGAATTGATTTTAAAAGGAAACCAATGCTGCCCTAATAAATTCCAACTGATGACTAGAAATGTGTTTTTAAACATTGTTCAAATGCACTCACTGTTCTAAGGAAGGACTGGACACAATACACAGAATCGTACCCATATGGTTCTTATATACTTTAAAATCTAGACAGCATATAACTTGTACTCACACTACTGACAAATAAGAAAGCCTCATTCTATTCCTGCTCTACCCTTCCTGAAACAAGGTACATTGTCTTCCATAACAACTGATTTTGTCAAAAGACTGATCGCCATCTTTTTCTCCCTAATAGTAAAGCTGACAGGCACAACTGAAGTGTTAAATTTGCCCTCAATTCACCTTGATTTTGTAGGTCTCAAAAACGTTTCATTTTATAAACAAAGTATCACTTTTGTGCTTAGTGAAAAGTTAGGAACTGGCGGGGAGAGGAGCAGAGAAAGGGTGGAAAGGGCTTGCAGGTGGGGCAGAAGTAATGCATCCTGATGGGTAAAAGCATTTCTGATCTTGATGGACGGGGGAAAAGGAGACTTACAAACACCGCACAATAACAAATAGCCTGTTTTTAAATGCTACCGTGTGCATGATAGCCTCTGAACAGGGCATCCTTCATTGAGGTGTGGAACTAAAGTTGGGCATGATGATTCTGTGTGGCTTAGGGAAAAATGACTCTAGTCAGAGTATATGTAAAAGAACAGTCAAAGAAGGGGTGGTTATGGAAAGAAAGTGAGATTGGACAGGCTGAGGACACTGGATGATGGAGGATGAAGGGAAAGTAACTCGCCAAGTACAATATGAAAGGATTAGAAATAAGAACGTTTTAAAATTTATTTTTGTGTTTGCAGTTCATACATTATGTAGTCTAGGACAGCAAGAGCATTAAAAACCTTGAGTTTTGGGATAATTTATTATAACAGCTGCATGAACAATATAAAGTATTTTACCAAAGCTTTCAAATGTTTTTCCTATCTGTTGACCAAAAGGATCTTGTCTTTTTTAAAATCTTTCTTTAGTTGGTAAACTATTTATATTAACTCTTTTCTTCCTCTAGCAAGGAGGCTCCTGGTAAGATTACTTTCGGCATACTTCCAATGACACCCATCTATCCACAATCCCCTCTACAGGCATTTCTTAATTATTTTCTTTTTTTCCTTCATTTTACATGATTAATCTGCCTAGACAGTGACCGTGAAATGGAGGACGAAGGAGTTAGTTTCCCTGGATTAGGATGAAACTGTGCCTGTACACACAAGGTTAATGTGGGAAACAAAGTAACCAAAGTTTCCCAGCTTGCCTTGCAGAACAGCAGGAGGACAGCTTCTAAGGCGGTAGCTTGCTGACAGCCTTCTGCCTAAACATCTCGCAGGAACATTGAGAAACTACAATGACCGACTATAAGCTTTACACATCACAGACTAAAGATCTACCGCACGCAACATATAGGAATCCCACCCCCGCAAATTTGCACATGCGGCCCATGAAGAAATATGAAACACAGTCAGCCCAGTGCAGAGGACTCTTAGAACTTCAGCCCCCAAGGCCACATGCTCCCCTCTCATTTTATTCTCACAGTGTGCTTTGGAAAAACCCTTAGAACTGCATGTAGGCAAGCTAATCTGTAACTGGTAGAAAGAATAACTTGTTAGAAGAAAATTTATGTCCTCTGCCCAAACTGTTCCTTCTGTCCCAGTTAAGGAAGTAACTGAGATTTTCTCTCAGATTCCTCAGGAATGTTGCATTCAGCAGATGTGCTATGGAGAAGCGCCAAATGTTCTGTGGTCATCCATCACCTGACACTCCTGAGCCCCCTCCTCACCCCTGTTTGCCTTATATAAGTCATTTCCAAATCAGTTCCCTTTAAGATGGGGTTTTTTTTTTTAGGACATTAGTCCACCATCTTCCAATTCACTAGCTTATTAAAGTTCTTTCTCTACCACCGCCAGCTTGGCCTTTTATCTCGTGGCGAACAGATGGAGCCCTGGCTCAGTATCAACCTTTCACTTTTTCCGTTTTTCCAACACAGGCCCCATATGGTTCAAACTTCCTTGGGCTGCTTCTGACTATCCCCTGCTCTTAGATTCCCTGAAGCACTGAAAATTATTTCCACCAAATTCTTTAAAGTATCCAGGGTATCATATGTTCATTCATATGCATTGGAACATGTACCTTTGTAAAGCAATTTATATTTTTCATGAAGCTTTTGTATCTAACACCTTGTTTTCTTACTAAATATTGGAGTAGTAATTAACTATCCAATCTGTTTTACAGCTGAGAAAGCTGAGTAGTGGTAAAAATACCATGACTCACCAATTACCCAAGTATCACACTAGGTGACCATGACTTAAACTAAACTATGGTTCCTTCTTTTTTCCCACTAGACCACTTAAAACGATGAAAAAAATTACGTAAAACATCAAGTTAAACAGTGATAGTTAACACTTATTAGGTATTTAATAAACTATAGTTTCTCATCTGTAAAAGTGAGAGTTAAAAACATCTACCCCATCTATTAAAAAAGACTAACTCCGTGCCTCAGTTTCCACCCACAACTATAAACGGGAATAAAATAGCACTTACCTTACAGAGTCATTGTAAGTTATTAAATGAGTTAATAAATTTTTAGCTCTTAGAACAAAACCTGATACAGAATAAGCACTCAACAAATGTTAGGTGTTAAAAAAAATGTGGAAAGGGGAGGGGATCCAAGATGGCGCCGTGAGTAGTCCTCTTTGTCTCTCCCCCTTCGAGTCTACAATTATTTGGAGACTTATCGCTTAACAAAGGATATCCAGACAGCATCTCAGGACGTCTGAGATACCCACGCGACTATACATCGGAAGGCGGATGGACTTTCCTCCCGGAGGATGTGGAAATAGGTGAAAACTCTCCGACCCCAACCGAACAGCCTAGTACCCACAAGTGGCTTTCTTCCAATGGACGCCCCCAGAAGATCAACACACATCTAGGGCAGGAGCGGGCACACAACAGAGGAGCGACGGTGGAAACAGGTGACCAGAACCCTACCTAAACCCCCCGCAATTACTCCTAAACGCAGAGGGAAACTTTGGAGTTGCACACCTGGGCCCGCGGGGAAAGTCTCTCCCCGCCATTGGCGGGGAGATCCTGCCTGGTGTTCACGGCTCCCGGAGGGTCCCAGAGAGAGTTGCTGAGGGTACGGAGGTCTCCCGGCTGCCACTGCCGGCACAGTGGGGCTAGGGATTGCCAGAGATCTCCGAGTGGACTGGGGCTGGGTGAAGCTCCAGAGGCCCGCTCTGCACCCCGGAGGGGAAGCTCCAGAGTTCTGCCCGGGCAGCAGACAGAACTCTCTGTCTGCCATTAGCGGAGGGGCCACGCCCAGCATCCACAATACCAGGAGGGTCCCGGAGAGGAGACTATTAGGCAGGGTAGCAGCTGACCAGCTACCACTGAAATCAGGATCTCCGGCTATCCCCCCAAGACAGGGCAAAGGGCTCCCTAAGTTCCTGGGGAACAGGACTGGGGCTGGGGGGAGTCCCAGCGACCCAGCTCCATAGCCTAGGGGGAAACCCTACAGGCTCACAGCAGCCTCAGGGAAAGCCTCTGCACAGCACCAGTAGAAAGCACCCAGCCGGCAGCCACAAGGCTGGAAGACCCCAGGACAAAAGCAGCATAGCTAGGTGAACTAACCACAGACTGTAGAAGATGCCAATAGCTCTCCTGCGACCCATAGTGGACAAGTGAGATTTTGTGGGTGCCAACAGCAACGGAGCGACAAATATAAGTGACCCCACCCCTGGCCGCTGGAAAAGCCCATAACACCGTTGCAGACCCCAAGGAGGGAGCACATCTAGGTGGGCTGCAACAGTAGACACCAGCAGCCTGAAGCCCCCCTGTGACGGCCCCCATGGCAGAGGAGGGAATCCAAAGGACCACTGTGACTACGAGGAGGGGCCCAGGCCCAGTTAGCAACTGCGGACAGGGTTCCTGGTTGGTGCAGTATAAACAGCTGCTCCCCCAGCGCAGCAGCTGAAACAAGTGAAAGGAGCAACTAAACTCTATCTCCATGCGGAGGCACAAATCAACAACATCAAGCAATATGAAAAAATACATTAAATCTCCAGAACAGAAAGAAAATAACAAAGACACAGAAAACAATCCCAAAGAAAATGAGATATATAACCTAAATGATGATGACTTCAAAACAGCCATCATTAAAATACTCAATGAGTTAAGAGACAATTCTGACTGACAACTCAAAGAGTTCAGGAGCTATGTCACAAAAGAGTTTGATACGATAAAGAAGAACCAAACAGAAATATTGGAAATGAAGAACACAATAGAGGAGATTAAGAAAAATCTAGATGCTCTGAACAGTAGGGCCGATAATATGGAGGAAAGAATTAGCAATTTGGAAGATGGCAATATAGAATTGCTGCAGGCAGAGGAGGAGAGAGAAGCAAGACTAAAAAGAAATGAAGAAACTCTCCGAGAATTATCAGACACAATTAGGAGATGCAACGTAAGGATTATAGGTATACCAGAGGGAGAAGAGAAGGAGAAAGGGGCAGAAAGCCTATTCAAAGAAATAATGGCTGAGAGCTTCCCAAATCTGGTGAGAGAGATGGATCTTCAGGTGACAGAAGCCAACAGATCTCCAAACTTTATCAATGCAAGAAGACCAACTCCACCGCATATAGTAGTGAAGCTAGCAAAAGTCAACGACAAGGAGAAAATACTAAGGACAGCCAGGCAAAAGAAACTAACCTACAAAGGAACCCCCATCAGGCTATCAGCAGATTTCTCAGCAGAAACTTTATAGGCTAGAAGAGAGTGGAATGATATATTAAAAAATCTGAAGGACAAAAATCTACAGCCGAGAATTCTCTACCCAGCGAAAATATCCTTCAAATACGATGGCAAAATAAAAACTTTCCCAGATAAACAATAATTAAGGGAGCTCATTGCCACAAAACCTCCTCTTCAGGAAATCCTCAGGAAAACCCTCATTCCTGAAAAATCCAAAAAAGGAAAGGGGCTACAAAACCAAGAGCAGAGGAGATAAGTAGAAGGACAACAACAGAGAGTAGCAGCTCTTCATCAGAACAGATTAAACCACGGGATGAGAAACAAAGGAAATTGAAGAAAACCGGAAAACAAGACACAAAATGGTAGTGGTAGGCCCCCACATCTCAATAATCACTCTAAATGTAAATGGATTGAACTCCCCAATCAAAAGACACAGAGTGGCAGGGTGGATCAAAGAACAAGATCCAACAATATGCTGCCTCCAGGAAACACACCTCAGCCCCAAAGACAAACACAGACTCAGAGTGAAGGGATGGAGAACAATACTCCAAGCTAATAATGAACAAAAGAAAGCAGGTGTCGCTATACTAATATCAGACAAGGTAGATTTCAAGGCAAAACAGATAAAGAAAGACAAAGAGGGACAGTATATAATGATAAAAGGGACTCTCCACCAAGAAGACATAACACTTATAAATATATACGCACCCAACACAGGAGCACCAAAATTTGTAAAGCAACTCTTAATAGAACTAAAAGAAGACATCAACAACAATACAATAATAGTAGGGGACCTCAACACACCATTAACACCAATGGACAGAACATCCAGACAGAAAATCAACAAGGAAATAATAGAATTAAATGAAAAATTAGACCAGATGGACTTAATAGATATATATAGAACACTTCATCCAAAAACAGCAGGTTACACATTCTTCTCAAGTGCACATGGAACATTCTCAAGGATTGACCATATTTTGGGAACCAAAGCAAACATCAATAAATACAAGAGAGCTGAAATAATATCAAGCATCTTTTCTGATCATAATGCTATTAAACTAGAAATCAACTACAATAAAAAAGCAGAGAAAGGTGCAAAAATGTGGAGACTAAACAACACGCTTCTCAACAAACAATGGATCATTGAAGAAATCAAATTTTATCTGGAGACAAATGAAAACAAGAACACGACATACCAAATCATTTGGGATGCAGCAAAAGCAGTCCTAAGAGGGAAATTCATCGCAATACAGGCTCACCTCACTAAACAAGAAAAAGCTCACATAAGCAACCTCAAACGACACCTAACAGAACTAGAAAAAGAAGAACAAACAAAGCCCAGAGTCAGTAGAAGGAGGGAAATAATAAAAATAAGAGCAGAAATAAACGATATTGAAACAAAAAAGACAATAGAAAGGATCAATGAAACAAAGAGTTGGTTCTTAGAAAGAATTAACAAAATTGACAAACCCCTAGCCAGACTCACCAAGAAAAGAAGAGAGAAATCGCAAATTAATAAAATTAGGAATGAGAGAGGAGAAATCACAACAGATACCAATGAAATACAAGAGATCATAAGAGAATACTATGAAAAACTATATGCCAACAAATTGAACAACCTGGAAGAAATGGACAAATTCCTAGACTCCTACAATCTCCCCAAACTGAATCAGGAAGAAATGGAGAATCTGAATAGGCCAATCACAAGTAAGGAAATAGAAACGGTAATCAAAAACCTCCCCAAAAATAAGAGTCCAGGACCAGACGGCTTCTCTGGAGAATTCTACCAAACATTCAAAGAAGACTTAATACCTATTCTCCTCAAACTGTTCCAGAAAATTGAGAAAGATGGAGTACTCCCTAACACATTCTATGAAGCAAACATCACTCTGATCCCCAAACCTGACAAGGACAACACAAAGAAGGAGAACTACAGGCCGATATCACTGATGAACATAGATGCAAAAATCCTCAACAAAATTTTGGCAAACCGAATACAGCAATACATCAAAAAGATTATACACCATGATCAAGTGGGATTTATACCAGGGACACAGGGATGGTTCAACATCCGCAAGTCAATCAACATGATACACTACATCAACAAAATGAAAAACAAAAACCACATGATCATCTCAATAGATGCAGAGAAAGCATTCAACAAGATCCAACACCCATTTATGATAAAAACCCTCAATAAAATGGGTATAGAAGGAAAGTACCTCAACATAATAAAGGCCACATATGACAGACCCACAGCCAACATCATACTCAATGGACAAAAACTGAAAGCCATCCCTCTGAGGACAGGAACAAGACAAGGGTGCCCACTTTCACCACTCCTATTCAACATAGTACTGGAGGTGCTGGCCAGAGCAATTTGGCAGGAAAAAGAAATAAAAGGAATCCAAATAGGTAACGAAGAAGTAAAACTCTCGCTGTTTGCAGATGACATGATCTTATATATAGAAAACCCCAAAGAATCCATAGAAAAACTATTAGAAATAATCAACAACTACAGCAAAGTAGCAGGGTATAAAATTAACGTGCATAAATCAGTAGCATTTCTATACACTAACAATGAACTAACAGAAAAAGAACTCAAGAACTCAATCCCATTCTCAATCGCAACGAAAAGAATAAAATACCTTGGGATAAACTTAACCAAGGAAGTGAAGGATCTATACAATGAAAACTACAAGACTTTCTTGAAAGAAATTGATGACGACATAAAGAGATGGAAAGACATTCCATGCACATGGATTGGAAGAATAAACATAGTTAAAATGTCCATACTACCTAAAGCAATATACAGATTCAATGCTATCCCAACCAGAATCCCAAGAACATTCTTCACAGAAATTGAACAAACAATCCTAAAATTCATATGGGGCAACAAAAGACCGCGAATTGCTAAAGCAATCCTGAGCAAGAAAAACAAAGCCGGCGGAATCACAATCCCCGATCTCAAAACATACTACAAAGCTACAGTGATCAAAACAGCATGGTACTGGTACAAAAACAGGTCCACAGATCAATGGAACAGAATTGAAAGTCCAGAGATAAAACCACACATCTATGGACAGCTAATCTTCGACAAAGGAGCAGAGGGTCTACAATGGAGAAAAGAAAGTCTCTTCAACAAATGGTGCTGGGAAAACTGGACAGCCACATGCAAAAGATTGAAAATTGACCATTCTTTTTCACCACACACCAAAATAAACTCAAAATGGATCAAAGACCTAAAGATTAGGCCTGAGACAATAAGTCTTTTGGAAGAGAATATAGGCAGTACACTCTTTGACATCAGTTTCAAAAGAATCTTTTCGGATGCTGTAACTCCTCAGTTGAGGGAAACAATAGAAAGAATAAACAAATGGGACTTCATCAGACTAAAGAGCTTCTTCAAGGCAAGGGAAAACAGGATTGAAACAAAAAAACAGCTCACTAATTGGGAAAAAATATTTACAAGCCACTTATCCGACAAAGGGTTAATCTCCATAATATACAAAGAACTCACACTGCTTAACAAGAAAAAAACAAACAACCCGATCAAAAAATGGGCAGAGGACATGAACAGACGTTTCTCAAAAGAAGATATGAATATGGCCAATAGACACATGAAAAGATGTTCATCATCGCTAATCATCAGGGAAATGCAAATCAAAACTACACTAAGATATCACCTTACACCCGTTAGATTGGCAAAAACATCCAAAACCAAGAGCGACAAATGTTGGAGAGGTTGTGGAGAAAAAGGAACCCTCATACACTGTTGGTGGGAATGCAAACTGGTACAGCCACTATGGAAAACAGTATGGAGATTTCTCAAAAAGTTAAAAATAGAAATACCCTATGACCCAGCCATCCCATTACTGGGTATCTATCCTAAGAACCTGAAATCAGAAATCTCAAGAGTCCGTTGCACCCCTATGTTCATCGCAGCATTATTTACAATAGCCAAGACGTGGAACCAACCTACATGCCCAGAAACTGATGATTGGATAAAGAAGATGTGGTATATATACACAATGGAATACTACTCAGCCATATAAAAAGACAAAATTGGCCCATTCACAACAACGTAGATGGACCTCGAGGGTATTATGTTAAGCGAAATAAGCCAGTCAGAGAAAGACGAACTCTATATGACTCCACTCAGAGGTGGAAATTAGTATATTGATAAGGAGATCTGATCGGTGGTTACCAGGGAAAAGGGGGGGTGGGGGGAGGGCACAAAGGGGGAAGTGGTGTACCCACAACATGACTAACAAAAATGTACAACTGAAATCTCACAAGGTTGTAATCTATCATAACATTAATAAAAAAAAAAAGAGAGAGAGAAAAAAAACACTAAAAAAAAAAATGTGGAAAGAAAGGAAGGAGGGGAAAAGAGTGAGGGAGTGTGGGAGAGAGAAAGGAAGAAAACTTGGTTAAAATTAGGGCATTTCCTATAAATAATGTTTCACTTTTTGCTTGCTCAGTATTCTAGCACCTTTTGGGTCATATCTTTATTTAATAATTAAAGAACTTATTAGCAAAGCTAGTCCAAAATCAAGTATAATATCTGGATAGGCTGTTGAATATTTTGTTAATTGATACATGTAAAAGAAAGAAAATAAGACTTAAGAAAAATCATTTTCTTCAGATGGAATCCAAACAAATATATTTTTAAAAGATAATAATGGATATGTGAGCAATATTTTTACTTAAATGTTAAGCAATGTAAGATTTGAAAAACAGGCAACTATGAAATGTATCATAATGTATGGAACACTTCTCTAATGTATCTCTGCCAGCATCACAAGAGGTATTTTTTTGGATTTAGGTTAAACCTAATATCAATTTCTAAAGGCAGGACTGTAGCCAACCCATCACCTATTGGCAAAGAACAGAGCTGAGGACTGCCACAGCAGTTGGAAAGGAGGAAGTAATACTGGCATATAAATTTCCCTCAAGTATTTGGCTGATCACTGGACTAAGCGAGCATTGGAATGGTCTAAGAAACTCAATGTAAAGTAACAGCTGGAAGCTGAAAAAGTGAATCTTAAAAAAACTTTAGCAAAACAAATCCATCAATATACAAATAGGATAATATATGATATCCAAGCAGAGTTTAACCCAGGAATGCAATGTTGGCTTAAAAATTTAAAAATTAATCAATGGAATTCACCATATTAACAGGCTAAACAAAAAAAAAAATGGCCATCTCAATAAATATAGGAAGACTTGACTTGACAAATTTAACACCTATTTATGATTTTTAAAAAAGAAAAAAACGGCCAGGAAACTAGATCTAGAAGTGAACTTCCTCAACTGATAAAGGGCATTTATGAAAACCTCCAAGTAACCTCATAACTAATGGTGACTCAGTGCTTTCCTGCTGATATCAGAAGGAAATGTATTTGATTTGTGTCCTGGTATCAGGAACAAACAGTGCTTTCACCCCGGCTATTCAATGCTGTATTGTACAGTTAAATAAGGCAAGAAAAGGAAATAAAGAGTGTAAAGGAAGATATAAAAATTGTCTTTTTTTCACAAATATTATCAACAATATAGAAAATCTTAAGGAATCTACCAAAAAAGCTGTAAGAACTAATAAGTGAGTTTAGCAAGATTGCAGAAAAAAGGTCAATATACAAAACTGAATCCATTCTATGTCTAAATAACAGAATCATACAATTAGAAAATAAAATTTAGGAAAAATAGCACCAAAAATATAAAATGCTTTGGCAGAAATTTAACAAAATTTGTATAAGACCTACACTGAAAACAGCAAAACATTCCTGACAGAAATTAAAGAAGATTTAAACAAATGGAAAGATGCACCAGGCTGATGGATTGAAAGACTTGATATTGTCAAAATGTCAACTCTCCCCAAAATAATCTATAAATTTAACACAATCCTGGTCAAAATTCCAGTAGACTTTTTTGTAAAAATTGTTGAATTAATTTTAAAATTTATATGAAAATGCTAAAGACATAGAATAGTAAAAGCAATTTTGAAAAAGAAGAATAAAGTTGGAGGACTCACACTATCTGATGTCAAGTTAATGTAAGCTAAAGTAATTAATATATATAACATATATAACATGTGTATATATTATAAACCCAGGTAATCAAAATAATGACAGACATATAAATCAAATGAACAGAATAGAGAGCTCAGAAATTGACTCACATATATATCATCAATTGATTTTCGACAAAAGTACCAAAGTACTTCAATGAGGAAAGAATGGATAGATGTATGCAAAAACTTAACCTCAAATGTTATCTCATACCATGTGTAAATATTAACTCAAAATGGATCATGGGCCTAAATGTAAGGGTGAAAACTATAAAAATTCCAGAAGAAAACAATGGAGAAATTACTTGTGACCTGGGGTTAGACAACAATCTCTTAGATAGGACTCAAAAAGCAAGAGTGATAGAATAAAAATTTCATAAGTTGAACAACATCAAAGTTAAAAATCTTTCCTCTTAGAAAGACATTGTTAAGAACATGAAAAGACAAGTTATAGACTGGGAAAAAATATTTGCAAAACATGTATCTAATAAAGGATTTGTATCCAGAATATATAACAATAACTTGTTCAATTCAATACCAAGAAGACAAACAACCTAATAAAAAATGGACAAAAGATGAGAACAGGCACTTTATCAAAGAAAATATACAAATGATGAATACACACATGAAAAGATGCTCAACTTCATTAGTCATTAGGGAAATGTAAGTTAACACTACAAATGAGGAACCACTACACAACCCTAGACGGCTAAAATGAAATATAACCAAGCCAGTGTTGGCAAGAATGTAGCTCAACTGCAACTTATAAATTACTTTTGGGAACACAACATAGTAGAGCCAATTTGGAAAAGAGATTCATCAAAGTTTAGTTTCTTATGCTCATCAAAAGACACTGTTAAGGAAATGAAAAGATAAGCCGTAGACTAGGAGCACATATTCCAAATACATACTAATATCTGATAAGGTACTCAGTCCAGATTACACAAATCAATAATAAAAAGATAAGCAAGCCAATAAAAATGTGTTAAAAACTTAGATAAGTGAGGACTAAGTGAAAGATGACATGAGGGAACTTTTAGGGGGTGGTGGAAACGTTCTATGTCTTGGCTGGGGTAATGGTTACCTAAGTGTTTAAGTTCGTCAAAACATCAATTTGTTCACATAAAATCCATGGATTTCACTGTATGTAAATCTTACCTCAATTTTAGGAAACTCAAATTAATACATTAGAGTTATATTATGCATTGATTTACTCTTTTCTTTAATTGACCTGCATTTCAGCTTATAATAATCTTGATTTCATTCTGTTTCCATAACTAGTATATGAAAGAACTTTGTAAATTATAAAGTACTATAGTGGTATAAAGTAGTATTAATGCTACTTCAATAATACTTCTTATGTGTCCTAAAATCACCTCATGTGAGTTTCAAGAGCTATCTCTTGTTTCTAGTGATCTAATGTTTAATGGAAAAATTCAATATTTATCCTATCCATGTCCTTTGTGACTATACTGCTAAAGAGAAAAACAAATCCCTATTAGTCTCTGTTTCAGTCTTTCTTCATTGCAAGTTCTTTCAGTTCTTTAATAAAATTAGGTATCCTTTTCCACACTATTTACTAATTTTTACATTTATACATGACATCCTAGTAATGAATGGATCTCAGCATGATATTTTCAATATCCTTCCAATAAGTATCAACCATGTATTTACTGACCTTTATGGCTATAAGAGCACATTGTGCTAATGTCTTTAGGAGTTTCCTAAATCTTTTCTTTGTTCATAATTGTTAATTTTGCATCAATGCTGGTTAGGAACATACTTTAATAATGTCCCTCTAATTCTAGCTTCTCTGCCCCTGTTGAGGCCACAGTTCTCTTGTTCCTCAGTCATCTACTAGCCCCTCTCTGAATGTACATCATCACCAATTCCTGCCATCAGCAAGCCAGCAGCTGTCTTCCAGTTGCTGGTGCCCTTATTTCTCTAGTCTGACTTCCCATATATCTTACCTTGACTGACTTCCTAGATGCCAGACCACCTAACATACTTCTGATCACAGATTACCACAGACTGCCTGCCCTCTGAACCTATTTACCCACTCTGACACACTTCGGAGATCATTCGCACCTGGGTTCCTTAACTGTCACTGTCACTCCAATACCAGAATAAACCCTGTGCACTGTACTCTCCACAGCTCAGTGGTACAAGTCCTTAAAACTCTGTCAAGTCACAGCATCAGTAACTGACATGAATCTTGGAAGAATAAAAACTGGCTTCCATCTTTTAAAAAGTCTTAGCTAATACATTTTTAATGAAGCTGAGAGAATTTTAATCCAATGGGATGAATAAAAATAGATCAAAGTCTACGTTAAAATGAAAGACTATAATGAGAAAAGAAGGGAGAGTCAGAAATCAAGAGTAACAGAGATGGGCAAGGGAAGAATTACAAGAGACAAGGAGGCAGAGAAACACATAGTGATGAGAGAGACCAAGATGATGAGAGAAACAGAGAAACAAAAGTGAAGAGTTGACAGAGAGGGAAAGAAATAGAGAAATGAGAAGGAGATGTGAAGAGAGAAAATCAGATGGAGACAGAGGGAGGGAGAAGAGACAGAGGTGAAGGATCCTTGGACAGGGAAGGGAAGAAAGAGGAGCCAGTCCACTCTTCTCTGTCTTCCTTCCCAATCATCCATCCCTTCTGAAAAAAGACAAAATCAAAACCAAAAAAATTACACAAGTTCCAAACCTAACTCATATCTACTCTGCTGTATTGGGAACTGTGACCTGGGTTTCAATTTCAATGAGTACGTAGAGAAAGGATGGAAGTTAGTAGCACTCACACACACAAAAAGGGCTAGTACCTTTCTACCATCCTTCTGTCTGTTCCTAACTTATTCCTCAAACTGGTTTGAAAATTATCCATGCTGCACAGAAGAAACTGAATCTAATGAGGCAAAGTCTTCTGAACCAGAATAAGGAAGCTGGCCAGCCCTGTGCCTTCTTTCTTCCTCTCAAGCCCCAAAGAACATCCTTCAAAGACCACAAGGACTCTTCCTTCTTGTCCTTGCTCAGCATACTCTCCACACTCTCTGAGAAAAGATGCCATCCTTCAGGTCTCAACCCCAACTTTTTCAGGGACAGAGTCTTGTCCACCTCTGTCATTTGGACATGCAGCATAGGGCCTGCTACACAAAAGTCATCAGTAAGTGTTAAATGAACAAATGTGTGCTAGTTCTACACACATATATATACACACACACATATACAGTAGACATATATTTACTATTCACATCTCATGAACTTTTATAAAGAAGTTTGTTCATAGAACTGTACTAAACAAAAATATTCTCCTAGTAACTTCCCTCTAAATCTATTTTTCCTCCAAGATTTTCAACCTCATTGATGTCATCATCACCTAAACAATTCACCCCAGCTACAAACTCTCATCTAATCAGTAAATCCTGTTGATCTTATCTTCTAAACATCTCCCAGTTTATCCCCCATGTCATCCATCCACATGCCAAAAGAAAAATCAAACCCTCCTGAATGGTCTCCCTAAGCTTTTCCATCCCCTACATTTTTGCCAGTAACCTTTCCAATCAAGTCACATTTTTCACAAGACACCTTCAAGAGAAATCCATAAGGAAATAACTTTCCAATACTGAGGGATTAAAACCAAATTTCCTATCATGGTACTGGGAACTTTCCCAGTTACACCCAACCCACCTCCTCATAATCATTTCCTACCACTTTCTCTCCTATCTCTAACCGCATCAAATTTCTCATCAGTCCTTAAACCCTTCTGCTTTTCCCCTCCACCAGGCCTCTTCCTATGGATATTCACATTTACTTTCCCTCTCCCTTGTCCAGATGTAGATCTTTGATAATTCAGCTCAAACTGCAACTTGTTCCTCAACCTGATAATCATCCCTAGGGAGAGTTAGTCATTCCAGTCTCTGGATTTCCAATGCACATGAAATATATATGCATTATAGCTCACATCATAGCGTATGGCAGTTATTTAAGCATCTTTCTTCTCCATTAGTTATGAGTTGTACAAGTGCAGATATATTAACTTTTGTAAGTATCCCATGGCTTAACACAGAGCCTGTGCACAGCAGAGACTCAATAAATATGTGAAGAAAAGTAAACATACCTTTCTGTGCTTTAATTAGTTGTTTTCCAATTTCCAGTGTCACAAAGGCTGTACCATTTAGAACTATGTCAGTTATGGTCTTCCAAGCATTAGGAGAGAGTCTTTCGGTGGGAGAAATAAAATTCCCTGCTGCATTGTTTATCACAATCTAATAAATGAATATGATAAGTTATAAAAATTTTTAGATGAGGAAGAACATTTTCCCTCAATGGCTTTTATTTCTGAAACTTATGAATCCAAATAATACAATAAAGCTAAAGTTCACAATTTGCTATGAAACAATACCATGAAAGTTTGTTTCGTTTTACTTTTTTTGAGCCTGTGAAAATCTCCTATGCTATTTACCAAATTTCAGAATCCTAATCCCTGTCTCAAAATTAGGGTAAAGTCTATTATTAAGACTAAATATGGGCTGGTCCCATAGCCTATTGGTTAAGTTCAGCACATTCTGCTTCAGTGGCCCAGGTTCAGTTCCTGGGCGCGGACCTACAACACTCATTGGCGGCCATGCTGTGGCAGCGACCCACACACAAAATAGAGGAAGACTGGCACAGGCGTTAGCTCAACAACAATCTTCCTTAGGCAAAAAGAGGAAGATTGGCAACAGACATTAGTTCAAGACAATTCTTCCTCAGCAAAGAAAAAAAAAAGAATATAAACACAAATTAAGCTTATCTACCAAGTGACTACACTTTATTTCAAGGAATCTCAATTAAAATGCCTTTAATTTCTGGTGTCATTTTGGCTTAACTTACCCAGTGAAACTCTTGGTTGAAGACCTGTTTCATCACTATCAATAAAGATTCCATTTAGTTAGCAGATTCAATATTATTGGTCTGTTTGAAAATATCTTTAACATAACAAATATTCTCTTTGAGACTACTGGAGGAAATGGCTTCTTTCCAATATGTGAGCCAAACAACAGCAAAATACCTATGTATATCTCAAGTCTTAAAAGGAGAAATCTGGAGTTTCTTGTAGGTTTCCTTGTTTGTATTAGTCTCCTCTACTGATAGAGATAATCAAAAATTATTAGGAAAAGCAAAGAATATGAATCATTTAAACTAGATATTGTGCTCTTGGATAAATGCTCTTCTTATTTCATAATCTTATTAAATAAAGTGAAATCAAATTTGTTCAAAAGACTGTAAATGGCTTTGTAAGTATTCCTGAAAGGAAATGGTATAGCAGTCTGTTCTAATCTGTTCCCTGCTTTAAGCCGAGCTAGCTTTTAGCTAGGGATAGAAAATAGGTGCATCTCAACACACTTGCTCACATCAATATTTTATTTCCTTAGTGCATCTTGCTGGGTGTTATCAATGTCAAATGCCTCTTACTTTGGCCTCATCACCATTACACTTACATCAGGATGTCCCGCGATTTTGATCAGTTCCGACACAGTGTTTTGCACCATCTCAGGATCCCTCACATCACACTGAATTGCATGAACCTACAAAATAACAGAGAGAAAAAAGAATCCTACATTTTTTCAGACTCCCTAAGCCAAAAACAGGAGTAAATTATTTATGCACATTATAATTCCTAAATCTGATTTAAATAACCGTTTTTCATGTACCTTATTTCCAGTTTGAGAAGAAATTTGATCTGCAGTAACTTTCAAAACATCCATCTTTCTAGAAATAAATACATGATACTTTGCATGAGTTCTGAAATAACTTCATATTATACTTTTTCTTTTTAATTCCATAAATTAAAAAACAGAGAATCTATAGCTTAAAGAGATGTATTTTTTTTTTTTTTAAAGATTTTTATTTTTTTTTTTCCTTTTTCTCCCCAAAGCCCCCCGGTACATAGTTGTGTATTCTTCGTTGTGGGTTCCTCCAGTTGTGGCATGTGGGACGCTGCCTCAGCGTGGTCTGATGAGCAGTGCCATGTCCGCGCCCAGGATTCGAACTAACGAAACACTGGGCCGCCTGCTGCGGAGTGCGCGAACTTAACCACTCGGCCACGGGGCCAGCCCCTAAAGAGATGTATTTTTGAGAAAATAAGAAAGCTATACCTACAAATAAGTCAGTTTGAATGAATTCATTTTCTACAAGTTAAATTCAATCAATTTTTATATAGCATCTAATTTATTGAATTATTTACTTTTAAACCAATTACTTTATATCTACTCACAGATTTAACATTACTTGCTTAATTACAATGATTTCTGTTTCCTTGCCCAAGCCTGATTTAGAAAGAAAAAACATTCAGGGTATAATGTAAGCTTATGTTATACATAAAATCTATGTTATATATAAAATCTATTTTAGTAGACTTTAGACCAAATTGATGGGTTTAGACAACTTATATGCATTCAGAATCTTATACTCTTAAAAGAAACACAAAAAATAAACCATGTAAATTATGTAGTGTTACAAAGAAAATAATATGTTATCACTCAAAAACATTACAACATAAAAACAAAAATGTTCTGGCCAATTTGCATTGAAGGAAACATCGAAAGAAATTCCTTTGGCCCTCTGTAAATTACACAGTAACTTGTCATTCAGATTACTACTTGGCCTATCTAAAAATTTTACACTATTCAAAACTGGAGGAAGAGGTAGATTTTTTGACGAGTCTCTAAAACTCTAGACTTGCATAGTTATAGAGCACCAGAATGTACCTAAATAAAAAGAAATTTCTTCCACATGGTCTTACTCTTCCTACATTCATCACAATAGATATTTTGAAATATCTCCCCATCTTATAGAAAATGGAAGGATTATATCCATTATCCTGGTGCAAGGTTATCTATTGAAGAAGTAATTATAATCACTACCACTGAACACAAAGCAGCCTCAATGTAGCTTCATGTTCATATACAGAAAAAAATTCTATTACTGAATTTGAAAAATGTATAAAAAATGTATAAATCATCAGTTCCATAATCAATCATTTCTATCATCACAAACTGTAACTGACTTCCAAGGAGATTTATTTAAATATTCTAAAGGATATTCATAGGAGATTAAGATGCAAATCAAACAACTCTGGCAAACACTGTTTCCAATATGGCAGCACAGAATTGTTTCATGCATGGAATCTCACCAAGCAACTTGCTGAGACTGACTTACCGGCTGGCTATCACACATCGAGCCCCAAGGCTGGACAGAAGAGTTGTCATTCCTTTACCAAGGCCAGTACCTCCCCCAGTAATGAATGCCACTTTTCCTTGAAAGCTATTTGGTGGTAGCATTGCTTTTTGAAGAGGCGGAAAGAATTTGGACTGAAAAGCTTCAATGTTTTGATATATTTTTGTTCCATAACTGAAAAACTAAAAGAAAAAAATGCATTGAAACCTGTATACATGTTTTCCCACAGAAGAGATGAAGTTTTAAAAACTTCAATGTTAATCAAATTCTTGGATTAATACAAATTTGCATAAACATATTGGTATTGTATTTAATCAATTATTATTCTTTTTCTATTGGAACGTTAAATAACATAGTGGAATGGTTAAAAGGATGGGCTTTGGAGCTACACTACATGGACAGAATTTTCTCCCTAATTGCATAACTCTCAGTGAGTTATTTAACCTCTTTTTTGCCTCAGTTTCTTCTATAATTGGAGATAATAATAGAACCTTCCTCATAGGATGTTATATTATATTAACATTCGTTAATATAAGTAAAATACCCAGAAAATTGTGTAGCACATAGTAAGCACTCTATAAAAACTAGCATCATTATGTGCAGCTGTTTTGCTTAGATTTAACTTTTTAAAAAGTTACATAAAGTATTTTTGTTTTTTAACAAGAATTTGGATAAAAATAACATTCCATCTTTGAATCACTGAAGAAAATTATAAAATGTTCTTTACAGGGTTTATTAAATCAAATGCCTCTTTCCCATGTTGTCTTGTGGATAATAAATTTAGAAGAGAAAAAATATTTCTGTTATATGTAAAATGGGGGCAAAACAAAACATTTTGAACTAAAAAATATTTGTATTGTCCTATCTTATACTTTACAACTTATACTCTCACACTACTTGTGAAAATCACTACCATTCTCTCACATTTAATTATGAAAACAAACCTTTAAGTGTTGAACATAATAACAAATAAAGAGCTAATGTTCATTAAGTGCTTACCATGTGTCAGGATTAGACATCAAACTAACTAGTCTTCACTACCCCATGAAATAGGTATTACTTTTACCCCAGCGTACAGGAGGGGCCCAGAGAAGTTAAATAGACATATGCCCAAGTGGCAGAACCAAGATTATTAACCACCTTGTATATTGCCTCTCTCCACTCACTGAGCTCCTAATGAGCTTAATGATCACACCAGTGAGGTATCTGATATTCCCCATCAGGTCATGGTTACAAGATTAAAACTCCAGAATCTATCATTTCCTGCTGGAGTATTCCTGTAAGCTAAACGGGTCACCATCAGTTGATGTGGGATATCTAGAAATTTATCCTAAGAAAATAATTAAAAATGTGGTCAATGACTTAGAATAAGGATGTTCATCAAGTGGAAATTGCACAAGAAAGTGCTTATGATATGATAGTAAGTGAAAAAAGAAATATACAGTATGTTCTTAAGTATAAATAAAAATATTGCTTAGAAAAAAGACTAGAAGGAAATAACAACAGTAAGTAGTGGATTCAGTATTTACCATGTGCCAAGGTCTACTAAAGACTTTTAACGCATTATCTCACAAGAATCTTGTAAGGTAAACTCTATTAATAGTTACTCCCATTTTATAGATGAGGGAACTGAAGCACAGAAAGGTCAAGTAACTAACTTTTAAAGGCAAATAACAATAAGTAGTAAAGACAACGAAAATCCAAGATGCGTGACTTCAAAGTCCATCCATTACCAAGTTGATTCCAACTCCTAGCAACCCTGTGTACAGTAGAACAGAACCTTGCCCAGTCTTTTTGCACCATTCTCTCACCTTCTGGTGCCCTATGAGATAATGCTCCCCTACTATTCATAGGGTTTTCATGGCCAATTGTTCATAAATGCGTGGCCAGGTCCTTCTTCCTAGTCTGTCTAGTCTGGAAGCTCGGCTAAAACCTGTCCACCATAGGTGACCCAGTTAGTATTTGAAATACCAGTGGCATAGCTGTCAGCATCATGCAGCCACCACACTATGATAACTGACAGATGAGTGGTTTGGTTCCCTGAACCAAGAAACAAACCCAGGCCATGGGAGTGAGAGCACTGAATCTTAACCACTAGACCACCAGGGCTGGCTATCCATTACCTTCACAGTTAATTACTTCTAGGTGATGGGATTATGTTTGATTATTTATTCTTTTTGTTTATTTGATGGTTTTTTAGTATTCTTCTACTCAGTAAGTATAATTTGATTTTATAATCAGGAAAAGTTATTGCAAGACAAAATTTGAAAACATGTATAAAATAAATGGTGAAGATAAATTTGCAAATCTAGTTATGTTCTGTGCCAGTTGTTATATTTCCTTTTAGCTTTGTATCCTTTTGCCAAGGCTTGATAATCCAAGCAACCTACAATAATCTTTCTCTACATAAATGGCAGTTCTACTTAAAGCTGCCACTGCCTCCAGAACTATTATATTAAGATGATGAATTAGGAAATTTGCACAAGTAGCCTGGTGAGTTTGTCACTACTCAGTAATAATGAAAAAATGTGTTCTAATTTTTGAAAGGCTCTATGATGAATTTTTACTTACTGTTGATTTGTATAGGGAATTTGATGTAGTGCTTTATGAAAGATAAATGAAGCAAGATATTTGCATAAAAACTTTATCTTAAAATATTTTCTCAACTAACTGGTGGAGGGAAGATTACAAAGGTAGAACTAATCATATTTGGTAATGATTCCTAATATGTCTATAACGTATCAGGTATCTACATAGCACAGGCTCACCTGTTGTATCTTATTTGATCTGATCAATACTGATCTTATGACCCCCCAAACCAAAAGTGAAGAAATTGATGTGCTATTTCAATTCATATTACCTGATAATTCACAGCATATATGCTCTTGAATATTAAATTCAAACCATCTGTTTGCCTAAAAGCAAGTTGTTCATTTCAACATTAAGATCTATAGAGAAAAACAGACCTCACAGGATCATACTGTATTCAGACTCCTATTTCTACAAAGAAGGATCCTGAATAACCTGAAATAGCATTTTGGCTGTTTCTTTGTGAGTCATAAAAAATAGATACAAAATAGGTTTTTAAAGATTTTCAAATCCTGCTCTGCGGTTTTTCTAGAAATATGTTGGGTTTTTTGAAAATGGAAATAACATCTTTCATATCAAGATTGATTTTTCCAGAAATCTTTAAAGTTTCCAAAATTTTTAAAACTCTCTAAAGTCCTATAATTTTGGAAATACAGATTTAATTTTTAGCATTAGAAGTTCTGAAATCTCCCAGAAAAAAAGATCACCTATCACCTGCCTCCCCTTCCATACTCATCACTCTCTCACATCAATAAACAATATCTTCCTCCTTCATGTATTCCTAAATTTTGGCATCTAAACTAATGTAAAATGTTTGTACTTCTAATCCTCAAAATGGCAATTCTGACTGTCTCTTCCCTACAGGAGGAGGACTGTATATCAATGAGATTTACAACTAAATTACTTAAGTGTTTCAGCTAGTCTAAAATGTCTAGAATAAACATCTAAGATAGAAGCACATTGGTGATCTTAGGCCAAATATGTTTTGTTAGCCTTGCCCAGTGTTTTAAAAATTTTGACCCAATATTTAGACAAAAATCAGGAGCTCTACTCACACTTAGGTCCACCTTCCTGCAAGGCTCAGCTCATGCCCAATTGAGAAGGACTGAGCTCGCCCAGCCCCCACTTACAGAGGCAAAGTGAGCCCTGTTCACTGGGTGGCCTCTTACATTTACACAGGCTTCAGGGACCTGAGGCATTTGAGTGTGTAACTCCTAGTTTAAATAAAATCCAAGAAATCAATACAAAAAAGAGGGAAAAAAATGGTGTTTTTTTAATACCATGGAGAATTTTCTGAAGTTTCCTGTAAAACAAATTTCTATAAAAATAATTGCTTAGTATACTAGGGACATTATTAAGAAAATCCAGTTTCAAATCTGCAGAAGTCATATACTAACATACCCTCACACAGAAGTTGTGGAACCAAACAAGTTAATGTGTACATAACTTTTAGCTTACCTATTTCACCATCATTGTCATCATTACTATTGATTTGGCCTCCATATTAAAATCCCATTCCTGAAAAACACTGATGTCCTCCAGAGTGAAAAACACAAAAATTAAACGCTAGCATGGCATTCAAGCTGTTGGACAATATGGCCTCAACCTCCCTTCCCAGCCCCACCTCCTAACTGTTCTACCATGTAGGTATACGCTCTGCGCTCACCAACCCCACGGCACTCTTGAAACTTGCCAAGCACTTTCACCTTCCAGCCTTTGCTCCTGCTTTCTCTTCAGCCTGAATTACTCACTTTCTCAACCTAGCAGAGTAAGCTTCAAAACCAAGTAAAAGTGTCAAAATCTTTTGACAATTTTTAACAGGTGCCTCTGTCAAAAGAAATGGGCCAAATGAATCCCTCCCTCCATTAGGATGCAGTCTTCCACACCAGACTGTGAGCATCCAGGAAGGCAGAATAGTCCCTGTTCATCACTGTAGTAAGGTTTCTCGTACTAATTAGGCATTCAGTAAATACTTGTTGTATTGGATGTAACACTGATTGGCCAGGTTTCAATGCCATTCAAAAGTGCATGGGTGCAGACATGTAGTTTTATGCAGATACATGATACAAATCCAGCTCTTTGCCAATTGTTTTAACAAGTTAAAATAGTCATTTCCAATGACTAACTTATGGCATCTTAAAAATCAGTTTACACTCAAGAAAATCCAAATCTATTGATATATGAGTAATAACAAGTCATTTGCAAATAGAAAAACTAGACGAAGGGTTTAAAGAGGTAGTCCACATAAAGAAAATACATCCAACCACATTGATTATTACTTAGTAAGCATATAAACAAAGGGAGATACCATTTTTCTCTCACTAGATTGGGAAAGTTCAAAATTTTATAATACGTAATACGAGAAATGGCTTATTAAAGTCACTCACAATCTGATGACATGAATTGGGGCAACATCTTTGGAGGCCAATTTGGCAACATTTATCAAAATGATAACTATGAACATCCTGTGACCCAGCAACTCCACATTTAGGAATTTATCCAATAGATATACTCACTCATTTGAGGGGTGAGGAGAAGCTATATTTGAAGATATGTATTAAGATGAAAAGGAATTTATGAAAATTCTATATACAATCACATGAAAAATAAAATACTAATAAATTTAATAAAAGAGGGCAAGACTTGTAAACTGAAAACTACAAAACATCATTAAGAAATTAAAGAAGACCTAAATAAATGGAAAGACATCCTGTGTTCATGGATTGGAAAACTTAATTTTGTTAAGATGTCAATATTCTCCAAATTGATCTACAGATTTGATGCAATACTGATCAAAATTCTAACTGGCTTTTCGCACAACTTATGACAAGCTTATCATAAAATTCATTCTTAGGGACTCAGAAATGCAATGGACTTAGAATATGCAAACATATTTACTAAAGCAATGTTTGTGATAGAAAAGACTAGAACACAAACTATCTGCATTGCCATAGGTAACATACCCAAATGATGATATCATCATACATATGGTGATACATGCACAAAAATTGTTGGAAGGATCCACAAGAAATGATTCATAACAGTAACCTCTTGGGAGAGGGAATTATTGAATTGCTACTGCATACACTTTTGTACTGATGAATATTCGACATGTTCATAAGTTAATTTTTCATTAAAAAGTTAAGAAAATCAAATCAGACATGTGAGCATACAATATACAAAGGGTATAAAGTTACAGAAAGAAGAAAAGTAGCACAGAATCAGTGTCATAAGGATGTATGCCTTATTTGAAGTGTAAGTTTTCTATATTCCACACTTAAGTGTGAGCTCTATTTACAAAGACAATGAAATATTACCATATCTATTTTTTTGGAGTTTTAAGTATCTGTTGATTTAAGTCAGAATGAATATTTTTTTAGATCAAATTTATCCCGAATCCAATTCACATGATAAGTGCTTTGCAAACTGGGCCTTAACTGTCATCTAAAAATCTCAGCTTGGTAAAGATCAGACAATCTTATTTTTCAAAGGATGACAGTGATAGCTAGACGGACATGGTACTTGATGCTGCAGTGCAGAAAAGGACAGCCCTGCAGAATGAAGAACTGTCCCATCCACTAATGCCAATAGCGACCCTATAAACTTTAAAAGAACTGAGTGCCCAAACTCTACCCACTCCCACGGCTTGCCGCAGGCCGTGTTAAGCTCATTCTCTGTGCCTGTGTGGATTGCTCGAGCACCTCCACCTGCTCCTTCGCTTAAATAGGGTACGGCAGAGAGGCCACTGATATTCTAAGTTCCTGCAGAACACAGATCTTGTTGCCACAGCAACTTGAAGGTAAGGCTGAGCAAATATAAAAGAAAGTTAGCTGGACTCCAAGCTCCAGTGGCTAGGTTGAATTATGCAATTGCTGCATAGACAAGAAATTACACTTTTGTAATTTAAAATTGTAATAAAAAAAGATATTACAAGCAAGACAGAAATTACACTTTTGAGTAATGATACATCTTATAGCAATGAACATCAGTCCTTGAAAAAGTAGTTGTTCTGTGCTATAGGGTGTACTTCTCATTTTTATTAAGTTCTGATTTGCAATTAGATGTGGACCAAACAGATGCTTCCCCATTACTACACAATAAAAGGACATGAAATCAAAAAGATAAATTAGCAGACAATCTGAAATTTTCTGAGATTTTCACTCCTGCTTGCCTCTCATTCAAGTCATCTCTTATTGATCCCTATCATGTTAGACAAAACTAACAGTATTTTTAAACCAAGAAATAGAACCTCTGCTCTTGAAAAGGGTTTGTTTTGATTTGGGAATTTGCTTATATGAAAAAGTATTAGAGGTAAACTAGGGATTAGGATTAGGATAGAGTTAACTCAATTATTTTTAGCAAGTTTTTCCTGAGCATCTACTATGTCTCGGCCACTGTTCCAAGCAATGGCAATATAGCAGCCAGCAAAACAGATACAATATTCTACCCTAAGAGAGATTCTCTTTTGGGGGGAGGGAGATAACTAAACTAAGTGAAATATATAGTATATTAAAAGCTAATATGTCCTGTGGGGAAAAATAAGGCCTAGGACAATGAGGTGACATTTCAGCCAAGTCCTAAAGGAGGTGAGGGAATGAGTCACATACTTCTCTCAGGCAGAAAGAAGAGCGAGAGCAAAGGCCCTGAGAAGGAAGTGTGCCTAGCACAATGAGGAAGAGTCAAAAGGCCAGTGCTTTGCTGGAGAGGGAGAAGGGAGGGAAAGAGGGGCAGCAGGTGAGGTCAATGAGGTTAAGGGGCCTGGATCATGCAGGCTGAGTCCACCACTATGTGGGCTTAGGCTTTTACTCTGAGTCCAGTGGGAAACATCTCCAAAGTTTTGAGCAGAAGATTAACATGATCTGCCTTAAGTTTTTAGAGGATCATTCTGGCTGCTATGGAATGTAGGAGGCAAGGGTGGAAGCAGGGAGACTAGGTATGACGCTTTTGTAGCAAGCCAGGCAGGAGAAGATGATGTCATAGACAGGGATACCAGTATTAGACGTGGCAGGAAGTTAGCAAATAAGATTATCTGCAGGTGGGAAGGTCCCAGAAAATGGACCTAAAATTGCCTGGTCCAGTGATTTCTTCTTGCCTCAAAGCCCAACCTCAGCACACCTTAACCTATTTCACTAAAAGCTGAAAAAAGTCTTTCACTTTACTGAAAAGATCAAGGCCATCTGGCTGAGAGAGCCTTTTCCACCTCTCCTACCTTCACCTCAGTATCTGTTACTTTTTGCATTGCTTTTGTGTTTTAGAAGGAGTAAGATTTAACTGTGAACTAGAAGAAGGAAATGGACAGCAGTCAGACAGAAGGCATTAGCCTAGGTGAGAAATAATGAGGACAACAGAAATCAAGATAAGACAACATTTTCCACATGCATTTAACATGTAGGTTGGCCTGAATTCAGAAGCCAACCCACTGGAAGAGGTGAGAAGAGGAAAGCTGAAGATAACTGAGTTTTCTAGTTTAAATAGCTGTGTGTGGAGTGATGCTGTAACTGAAATGACTGGGTTGACATGAAAAGATCCACGTTGGAAAAATGAAGATAAGGAGTGCTGTATTAAAAATGCCATACCTGGATTATCCATGGAATATTCAGGTGGGGATATCTAAACTGCAGTTGGAAATATGATTTTGAAGCAGAGAGAAGAAACTGGGGCTAAAGGCAAATGGCAACATCTTTTCAAGGACTGTGAGAGCCTACAGTTCTATCACTGCTTTTGTGATTGAATGCGGTGGGGGTAGTTTCCCCAGACTGGAAGGGATCAAAGAACAGTTGTCTCTTTACCCTTAACTTACTTATATTTACCCAGCCATCTCTGATCTCAAAGTGAGTAATCACCTTAAAGAGAGAAAAACATAGGACAGCTGAGATTGCTGATCATTTTCTACCTGGGATTTTCTTTAAAAACTAAGGGTTGCCTGGGGGCCAGCTCCATGGCATAGTGGTCAAGTTTGGCATGCTCCACGTCGGTGGTCCAGGTTCGCTGTTTTAGATCCTGGACACAGACCTACATCACTCGTCAGCCATGCTGTGGTGACAACCCACATATTAAAAAAAAGTGGAGGAAGATTGGCATAGATGTTAGCTCAGAGCTAATCTTCCTCAGTAAATAAATAAATAAATATAAACTAAGGGTTGCCAAACATCAATGGAATGTCTTCTAACACCAGCTGTATGAAACCCTTGGCTAACTTTAGAATTCCCCTCCTCTTTTGATGTGTTTTATAATGACCTGTGTGGAATAATCTGAGATCTAGATTTTTTTAATATTGCAAAGTTAGCTTTACAGTTTTGGGAGGGAGTTTATTTTGAAATTCTTCATATGCCTATCTGAGCTCTGAGGCCACCATTCATCCATGTGATTCCTTCTAGTGACTCACATCCTCTTTCTCTTCACCTAATATATCCCCTCTATCCCCAAGCCCCATGCATTTTACCTACCTGGTATCGTTCCCCTCTATCCACTGCCTGACTTCAAAGGCCCATATCTCCTGTCATTCACAAATACTGAGGGCCTATGTTATGTCGTCTCTTATCCGGTCTCCAGCCTCCAGTCTCTCCTCACCCAAACCCATCCGTGATGCTGCCCCCCAGAGTACTGCAAACCTGCTCATAGTACTTCTCTCCTTAAGATCCTTCAATGGCTCCTGACAGCTGTATAAAGTCCAGATTCCTTTGCTTCACATAGCACACCAAATCCTCATGACCTGGCTCCTGTCCATCTCTCCAGCCTCACCTTCCTCTGCTTTCTCTTCTTGAAATTTACACTCAGGAAAACAAAATACTCAGAGTTCCCCAAACACAAACTGTCTCCTACCTTTCTATCTTTACACAAATTGATCCCCCCCATCATCCAACATTCATCATTCAAAGCCAGCTCTGAGAGTTCTATGCCTTCCCTAACACTCCCATACAGAACTCACAGTCTCACCTCCATCTCTGTAACTTAATTAAATTATCTATTTACCAGTTTAGAAATTCCAGGTGCCATTTAACATGCTCAACACACATCACTTGAGTCCTCTTCCCCCTGCCCCCCTCATAAATGCCCTCTCTCAGAGAGTGGCATTTCCCTTAGCTCAGAGGCCAAAGATAGAAACTTGGGCTTCATCTCATACCACAAATCCAAACTACTAAGTTCGGTGGATTGTAGTCCTAAACAGCTCCAACACCGCCCTTAGTTCAGATGCTCAGCACTTTTGTTTGGACTTCTGGTCTCTCCATCTTGTCTCATCTGATGATAACACTATCCTGTTCACAATTTGATGGTGCCATATCACCTTCTCAGCATGAACCAATCTTCAATGGGCCCCCCACCACCAACCAATCACCAAGGCCTCTCAATTTACCTCCTAAATACCACTTGACTTCCCTCTGCGTACACACCATTCCCTAGTTGAAGCTGCCATGGCCTATCATTTGGAGAGAGGATTACTGGGGTTTGACCACTTGCCTCCACTCTCGCCCCTACTCCCATGGGGTCAGGACAAAGCTCTCATTCCCAGAAGAAATGAGAGAACTTGAGAGCAGTGTTCATATTTTTTAAAATTTGCATCCCCAGGGCCAGGCACACAACAACGCACAGAACCAGTTCTGAATAAACGTTTGTTGTGTTGAACTAAGGTCTACTGGCTAACAGTAGTGCAGTGTAATACAGCACCTCATAAATAGGAATTATGACAAATGAAACATTTCCCTTGGTTCTTGGTAACAAGAATATTCAAATTAGGGGTTTTAATTGTAACAACTTGTATTTACCCACAAAAACATGATGTTCCCTGGAACAACCTCCCACTTCACAGATGTGAAGACTTTTCTACTCCAAGGAATTCAAACCCAAGCCTGCATATGCCAGGAAGGCAACAAAGCATACTAACTGGGGCATCTCTTGCCTCCAAACTCCAATCCTCAAAACTGCCATTTTTCTTAAGCAGAGGAATTTCAAAATTGTCAGATTACAATTAATTTTTAAATGAGTTCATTTTCTCCCTCTCAAACTGTATTGTCTAATGGTGTCAGAAGCGCTGGGATACAATCTGTGTGACCTTATTACTACAATCGTAATGATTTGTGTTAAAAAAGAAAATTTCTGAAGACTTTCTACCTCACAGAGCTGTTGTAGGATTCAAATGAGAAAGTTCTTGAGAAGGGATCAGAAAACATAGGCTTCTTTTACAGTGACCTGTAACCTAAATCCTTACAGGAAAAGAAAGTAGTATCAACAAAACACTAGCCTTGAACAAACCTCACTTTCTAAAACCAAGTTCTCTTACTTGGCTCACCATGCCCTTTCCTTCTGTTCACATTGGGACTTTGTCCGTATTTTTCAAAAAAGAATACCATGGCTGCCCATTCTTATCAAACTGAAAAAAGTTTTTTCACAGTTGGCAGATTGATTTTTCCACCTGGCTAAGGAAATTGTGTTTTTTGGTTTAGTTCAATTTATTAAGACTTTTTAATTTATTTGGAGGAAGGGGCTGTCTTGGATATCATTGCTTCTTTTTACTTTTCTTTTCTTTCTTCCCCTCTCCAGTTGTCTTCACTTGCATACTTTATTTCCATTATGGGTCCAGTGAAGAGATGTTGACAGAACAAAACAACAGTATGGGGGGAGACAGAAGAGGATCAGCCTGAGATTGATCTCTACTGGCATTACTTCTAGGAAGGGGAGTTTAAACAGCTGGGTTTTCTTTCTTTCTTTTATGTGAATATGTTCGTGTTAATATTTGAATTTTCATTAATAAAAGGACTGCAGATAAGGCCAATGCTCCCTTAGGCCCCACTCTCACCCACTCCTCAAAGGGCAGTATTCTCTTTTTCTACCTATTTACACACAACTTTGAAACTTCCAGGAATGTAAAACTTTACACACACGCACACACACACACTATTCCCCTTCTTAAACCCAGTGCCCAGGCTCCTGCTTCCTCCGCGTGGCCCTGCGCTCCGGTACCCGGCTCCTCTCTCCTTGCAGCCAGGGTCTCTCTGTCCTTTCTCCTTGCGCCCCAGTACCCCCTGTCCTCTCTCCTATCTCCACGGGATCCCTGTCCTCCCTCCCCGAGCCCCGGGAACCCTGGTCTTTGCTCTGCGCGCCCCCCGCCACCGCCCCAAAGGCGGGCACGGGCAGAGCGTTCGCGGTGGGCAAGCCAGGCCCTCGGCCGCTCCAGCGCCGCCTTACCCGCCGAGGATCGAAGACGCGAGTAAAGAACACCCGGCCTGGCAGCGCCATGTCTGGCATCCCGAACTTGGCCCGGAAACACGCAGAGCGCAGGGGGCGGGCCAGAAGTCACAAAGCTCCCGGGGCTGGGCGGAAACATCGCACGCCTTGTGACCCCAGGTCTGAGCCCAAGGGCGCTGCCGGGCTCTGCCTCTCCGACGCTTTTTCTGGCTCTCTTTGCCTTTGTCGTCCGGCAGTGTTTTGTAGAGCGGAGAAAGGCGGTTTCGACGTCCTTATGTGGGTGAACGAACCCCTGCGCCAGAAAATCGTTTGCAGATTGCAGAAACACGCGACATATACACACTGCCCACGGAGTGCTAATGCCTTTTACAGTAATTTGTGTCTTTTCCTTAAGTGCACGTTTAAGTTCGTGTTTGGTGTGGCGGTGAATCACACATCATCAGAATAATAATATCTTGGATTGAAAACAAAGCCTCACTTTTCCTAATGCAAAGCGGCGGAAATCTAACAAAAGCCGCACCTTTGGGAGGGCTTTGACTTTTTGCAGAACACACCGCCCCGTGTTGTCGAGAAAAGCGTCCTGCTTTTGCTTTTTCTCTCTTAAGGGGTTAATAATACATAAACTAAAAGCAAATGCTGACCTTTAGTTTATCACTCTCCATCTTAGTTTAATGTACCTGTTGACCCGCTGCATAAGCTCAGATCACATTTCTTTCTTCACTTCTAAAATGCGAATATTCATACCTAATCCAGGATTATTGTGAAGATTAAAAGAGGATGTGTGTGAAACCCCAAACTCAGGCTGACAGTGAGTGACAGAGTTTACTAAGCGCCTGCCATTTTTTAAGTGCTGAGAGAAAGAAAAAAGCAGCCCCTGACATTCAGAACATTGCCTGGCAGTCACAGGTGTAGGGGAGGAAGACATTTCCTCTACCAGCTCTGGGTTCTTCTGGCCAGAGAACGAATTAAATTCACATGAGACAGAATAACAGGAGAAAATTAAACAAAGCTTTATAACATGTACACACAGGAGAGGCTCAGGCAAACTGAGCAACTCACCAAAATGGCTGAAGCCACCACCTTAAATATCATCTTCAGCTAAAGACAAAGGAGGATGTTGGGGGAGGTTACCAGACAAGTACAGTAAACAGGAGTAAGATTATTATGCAGACTTAAGTCCTTGCCTTCCTCATTGATTAAGAGTTTCCAGACATAAGGTCATGCCCCCTTCTTCCTGGTGCAGAGAGGCAGACACCTTTACAAATGGAGATTTCCTTTACAATTGTAAATGTCTGTTAACAAAGGGTAAGTAAATTCTACTTTTCAGAGTTTCTTTCCTGTCTGCAGTTTTTTAAAAGTAACCAGCACAAAATATTCCTCATGCCAAAGAGACATATCTTGGTGTGGCCAATTGCAGTCCCCCACAGGGACAGGACCCATGGGCAGTAAGAGCTGCAGCATGGGGACAGGACCCACGGGCAGTAAAAGCTGCAATGTGTTGAGGGTTAGAGCTAAATTTATAAGGCATGGGTACGTGACTTATTTTTATTAGACAAAGGAAAGATGATGTAAAAAGTCATTGAACGGTATCAGTGCAGGAGGGGTCTGGTTATTGTGTGGTTGTATAACTTCAGATATGTATTGGGTCATATAGATCAGCATATAGGCCAGGACACCTTGGGCTTCTCTACCTGGGGCAGCCTTGATCCACATCACTATAGACTGAATATTTATGTTCCCCCCAGATTCACATGTTGAAATCCTGACCCCTAAGGTGATGGTATTAGGAGGTAGGGCCTTGGGAGGTCATTAGGTCATGAGAGTAGAGCCCTTATGATGGAGATTAGAGCCCTTGTGGAAAAGACCCCAGAGAGCTAGCTCATCCCTTTGACTACGTCAGCAGTCTGCAACCCAGAGGACAGCTCTCACCAGAACTCAATCATGCTGACACCCTGATCTCGGACTTCCAGCTTCCACAAGTATGAGCAATAATTCTAACATACTGGGGTTAGGACTTCAACAAATGAATTTGGAGGGGGCACAATTAAGCCCGTAATACTTACTCTCTCAAACTATTTTCAGACCAACTTTGGAGGCCTGCTCTGTCTTCTCAAAAAGCGATAAATAGTTCGTATTCTCTTGGTGTATGTGTTTGTGTGTAGGTGGCATCATTGGTCTTGACATCGAAACCAAAATTTCGGTGGAAATCCATCTTGTTTCCACAGCAAAGTAACAATATTAGTGTCTTAAAACAATACACATTTATTATGTCATAGTTTCTATGGGTCAAGTATCTGGGTATGGCTTACCCAGGTCCTCTGCTCAGGCTGTCACAAGACTGCAATCAAGTTGTCCACTGGGGTGTGTTTTCACTTTGAGGCTCAACTGGAGAAGAATCTGCTTCCAAGCTGTCAGCAGAATTCATTTCTTTGTGCTTATATGACTGAGAGCTGCAGCCTCTGCTAGCTATTGGCTGGAGGCCACTCGGAGCTTCTAGAGGTTGCCTGCAATTCCTTTCCATGTGGACTTCTTCAATGTGACTGCTTATTTCATCAAGCCAGCAAGGAGAATCTCTCACCTCAGGGAGCACTCAGTCTCTCTTTTAAGGACATCACCTGATTAAGTGACGCCCACCCAGAATAATCTTAATCTCCTTTTAATTATGGTGGTCCAGTGGTTAAGATTTAGCATTGTCACCACCATGGCCTGGGTTAGTTTTCTGCTCAGGAAGCCACACCACCCATCTGTTAGTCGTCATACTCTGGTGGCTGCATGCTGCTGTGATACCAAAAGCTATGCCACCCGTCTTTCAAATACCAGAAGGGTCACCCATAGCAGATAGGTTTCAGCAGAGTTCCCAGACTAAGACAGACTAGGAAGAAGAAGCTGGCCACCCACTTCCAAAATGTTGGCCATGAAAACCCTATGAATAGCAGCAAGCACTGCAAAAAAGACTAGGCAGGGTTCTGCTCTGCTATACACAGAGTTGTTAGGAATCAGAGTCAAATCAACAGCCCTAACAACGTTTTCATTAACTAAAAATTGACTGCTTTGGCACCTTAATTACATCTGCAAAATCCCTTCACCTTTGCCATATTCTATTGGCTAGAATTAAGTCGCAGGTCCCATTCATACACAAGGGGAGGGGATTACACAAGGTGTGAATACTACGTGGTGAGGATCATAGGGATCATCTTAGAATTCCGCCTACCACAACCTCTGTGCTATACATGGGGAGGAAAGGAGGTTGCAAACGTTTTAGGTAGACCCATGCTCTACCACCAGTCAGAGGGGAATAGCTATATAATACATTTAGGCAGGCTACACGCTGGGCACTCAGATTCACTGTTGGTGCTCAAGCTTGGTAAATCTTAGCAGAAAGTAGGATTTCAAAGGAACAAGCCATCTGAAGAAAATATAACTACAGAGGACTAAAAACCAAAGAGGCCTCCCCAAATGGCTGTGTAAGACCTGGGGCCCTTCTCATGATCCTGAGGGGGAAAGAGAGAGGCAGGGCTCTAAAGATGACTAAGGTTGAATTTCCCCCATAATCATGGATGGATAGATGGGGGCTAGAAATGGGACTTAAATAAAATAAGGTGATATTACTTTTACTCTTGAATATGTGGTTGAAAATTCACAGCCACTATAACTGTCTTGAATGTGACATAGAAAGAAAAGCTCATAATAAATTAAAAAAAAAAAAAAAGTTCCCAAAAACATACCATGACTTCTGCCATCCCACCTCAGGTTCAACCTTTGCATCTGGCAGACTCCTGCACCCAACAATGGCTGCTCCTAACACCCTCCCTCTCCCACCTCCCATCCCACATACACACACATACATACACCACCACCTCAGTGTGCTGCCTCCAATCCCCACCATCAGGAGTGAGCTTCAATGTCATTTTCTCAGAGAAAGTTACCTTGACTTCTGAACTAGTTTAGGTCTCCCTACTAGAGATATATCCAAGTTTAACAGTATCTGAAGCTTATACACTCTGGGGAGCCCTCTTTAAGAAGAAAAAGAATACCAAATTAGGTGCAAAAATGAATATGTATTTAGAACGTAGGAAGAAATCATAACAAAGAGAATTGTCAAAAAATTCACAATACCATAAATTTCACACAATCCAGAAAAGTAAGGTAATATGTTTAGTTGAATGCTTACGATATCGCCATTTTTACTTTTCCCTGGTATTTTTCAGCTGCATTCTCTTTGATCACCTCCTCATATTTCAAAGATTTTGTGAGCTTATTATCCATAAAGAGTTCAGGTGCTACATCACACGGCCTCACACGTACACAGATTTGCTGTTTGTAGGACTGCTACAGATTTATATCCAGCAAAAACAAAATTTCTGATAAATTCTATTGTATGTGATTCCCATCACACATACACAAAAAAGTATGGTGCGTCATAATAGCAAATACTGCATTGTCAAATATTCCTGACAGAAGAGAACTTCCATTTGACTATGCATCCATGAAACCATATTCTCTGCTTACAATTTTACACAACTGATACTAACTTCTGTGTCTATATACTTCAAACGTTTTAAACTTTGCATCTCCTTCAATCCCCATATACTTCCAGGGCTGGGCACCATAGGACACATCTATATCTCAATACTACCTCTGGCCTTGTACATACATGTCCCAGGGTGGAGAGAAAGTATATTTCTGGAAGATAGTCCTATAGCAGGACAACTACTGTTGACTTAACTCTACAGTGAAGTGACAAAAACCCCAAAATATTTCTTGGTTAATCCAAGTCAAACCTATCCCCAAGTTAACTTCCTCTTAGCAATTCCCAAAAATGCTGGTGGTCACTCCAACACCATCCAGTATGAGAGGAGGTTTGACAAGTAGAAGTAAGAATGAAAATAGTTCTTTTAACCACAAATGTTAAGATATCTTACTTTTCCAAATTTTACTGAAAAATAAATGTCCCTGGGTCCTTGGAAGGGTTGTACAAGTGAGGGGTCCTGAAGTTAATTAGCTTTAGGAAAATCCACCTCTCCCCATGGTATAGATTTTCATAAAGCACTGTATTTCTCTTTTGTAGCTCTTATTACAATTACAGTTGCATCTCTCATTTATTTATATTAGAGGGGAGGTGGGAGGAGTGTCTTTTTTATTTACCATCCTTCTATCCCCCATGTCTAGCAAATGCCTGGTACATAGTGAACTCTCAACAAATACTTGTTGAATAAATGAATGAGCACTGAGACTGTTGCCATCTTCTAAAGGCACTACCATAACTATAAATTAAAGAACTTGTGGCATTAACAGGAGCTACTAAGAAATAGATTGGGGGCATGAAAGAAAGAGGCCATTCCAAATGCAATGAGTTATTTCAATGAGGCAAGAGCCATGAGGTCTGACTTCAATGCCTGAGGACATATTATTCATGAAAGCTGATATCTCTCAACTTTTTTCTGTATGTCAGACTGTGTTCAGCACCCTATGTACACATTTCGCTAGTCCTCACAAGCACTCATGCAGTTGATAATATTACTATCCCCATTTCTCAGCCATTGTATTATACTCTTTGCTAGTGGGGTGTAGACTTGGGAGCCAGCTGCCAACATTCAGGCCCAGCTACATGTCTCACTAGATGCATAATGTTTAGCAAGTTATGAACTTTTTCTGTCTGATTTCCTTACCTGTGAAGGGCAGATATTAAGAGTGCCAATCTCACAAGGTTCTACTGAGGTTTGAATGAGATAATAATTTTAAAGCATTTAGGACAGAGCCTGGTACATACAAAACAGCCAGTAAACACTCACTATTATGCTTATAGACAATGATCAGTTGTTAACTCAGAGTTAGGGGTAACCCCCTGACATCACTATGCGATGATTTTTTTCTTTTCTCATGAAAACACAAGCTATAACTATTCAACAATTTCAACAAGGTATTACCCAGAAGATAAACTACCCCAAGGAGGAAAAAAAAGGGGGGGGGAACCTACAAAATACCTAGCTAGCTCAAACATTGTTGTCTAGAAATTACACTTAGTGCTGTTTAATATTTTTGTCAGGGGTTTCAGAAAAACCTAACATGCAGTGTCCAAAATAAGTTTACAAAGTTGTGTTTTTATGAAATTGTGGCTCACAGCTTCTGTCCCAGGGGAAGAAGTTGAAGAGGATCATCAATCCCACTCAGTTTGGTAATGTAAGGGATATGAATTAGAAATGAGACAATTCTCCCTGTTGAAAATACAGAAGAGACTCCCTCCCTTCCTTTTTTGAGAGCATTTACTTTAGAAAACTTGTCTTTCTCTTTGAAGTGTATGTAAATTATTTTTTTAAGGCTAAATAAACCCCTTGTCAGTTTTATAACCCAGGAATGTCTTTCTCTAGGAACTGGAGGCCATCTCTTGGAAACTGTAATCCTGAAGGAAGATAGCGTCCCATCTCCTAGTTTCTGTGAGTGGGTGGAAGCCTAACTTTAGAGGGCCACCTGGCTCCAACTTGCAAAACTGCCTCCTGTCATAAAGATGTGAGAAATTTATTTTTCATTTGAATAAAGGCAATTAGCTCACACCTGATCACTCCAATTACCATGTGAATTCAGGATAAATTATGTGTGACAAATGGTGCTGTCAAATCCTCTTACTTGAGGACTAGTTATTTGTGGTTTTTTTTTTTTTTTTGGGGAAGATTAGCCCTGAGCTAACTACTGCCAGTCCTCCTCTTTTTGCTGAGGAAGCCCTGGCCCTGAGCTAACATCCGTGCCCATCTTCCTCTACTTTATATGTGGGACGCCTACCACAGCATGGCGTGCCAAGCAGTGCCATGTCTGCACCCGGGATCGGAACCATCAAACCCCGGGCAGCCCAGAAGCCAGAATGTGCGAACTTAACCACTGCGCCACCAGGCCGGCCCCCTAGTTGTTGTTTATCTTGAGAATATACATGGAATGGTTTGTATCTGCTTGGCCATATAAAAGGGTGAGATTTCTTTCTGTCTTTGCAATCTCCTTAGCAGATTACCTATAATTCTGGTTTATACTTATTTAATAATAAAACTGTTTCCTTTCTCTTCTGTCTTTGTGGAGAGGCTTTCTGGAGTGGCAAGAGATTTTGTTTTTAATTATGTTTCTCCAAGAGCAACAAACCCATCAGTGAGCAAGGACTTCAGTGCCCAGCACTAAAGCCATATAGTTATACCAGCCTTGGGCCCAGATTCCTGGGGAAAGAAAGTCCTCTTCTACAAACGGCCAGAGGGTGGCTTAGTACTGTCTTGGAGAGGGAATAAAGTTACTGAGAAATGCTTTGACTGGTTTCCCTCTCATTACTGAAGAATAGCAGGAAGGCCTACCTGCAAGGGGAAATCCTGCTCACTTTAGGTGGGAGGTCCTGGACATGTGACCTGTAACATCCTTAAAGGTACAAGTTTGAGTCTGAGAAAAGGCAGCTACAGTTGATAATGTTTCTCCCTCTGGTTTTTGATCCAGTATTCACTCCCTGGGATGCACAGCACAGAGATGGCTCAAGAGTAGTGCTCCATGGACTCGATCCAGGCTGCAGCTGAAGGGATCCAAAAAGAAATGGACTGAGAAGCAGAAGACCTGATTATTGTGTTCTTGTCACAACTGCTACCAATTGGTTTTCTGTTACTGAGGATATATACTTTTATCAGCTTTATATTCTTCATCCTTAAAATTGGGGTGTTGGTGTACATTACCTCTAAAATCACTTGTGGTTCTAAAACTCTGTGATTTTACAAATAAATTAGGTTTTGCAGAATTATTATAGGCCATCTGGTGTGGTACTAAGAAGGTCGTTGTTAAATGCTGTTAAAATAAAATAACTGATAGATACATCTTTCTTTAGCTTATTAGCCCTTATGTGTCTCTGGTGTTTGACTACTTCATCTAATTTACACGTTTTAGATGATTATAAAGCTTCAGATTTTCAAAGTGCTTTGCAATTATTAATTAGCTTCATGAATGTCTTCTGGAAAGGAGGCTAACCCATGATCCCATTACATAGGCTTATTTGTTCCTATTCTGTAAAGTCAAATCTTACACTTTGCAATTTGGGACTATGGGGAATCAGAATTTGCCACCCCAAAATGTGTCTCTCTGGCTTGATTATTTTCAAGAACAAAAGACTCGGAGAGAAACTTTGACCTTCCCCCAACTGCCTAACAGAGTTTAAGATAGAAGGCCTGTCCCAGAAAGAAGCTATCCCCATAGGTAACTAGGTGTGGTAGACAGGAAGGCACCTAGCAAGGCCCATTTTTTATCAAAGTTCTCTCTCATTGTCTGTAGATGGCCCAGCAAACATTTGTTTACCAAACATTTGCTTTTCCATCTCCATGTAAATTGCCTTCCTTCCCTTAGAAGTCCCAAACTACTACCTCCAACATCCTCTGTATTTAGCTGAATATTGTATTTAAGGTGGTGGCTTCAGCCATTTTGGCAAGTTACTCAGTTTTCCTGGGTTTCTACCATGTACACCTGTTATTAAATTTGTTTGATTTTCTCCTGTTATTCTATCTCATGTCAATTTAATTCTTAGGCCAGCCAGAAGAACATAGAGGGCAGAGGAATATTCTTCCCGTACAGGGTCTTACTTACATTCTTTTATCTTTCAATTTTAAAAAAATAAATTATGGTCAAACAGCCAATTTGAGTCCAGCAATTCACTGTTTTAATCCATTAGTGATTCTAATAATGCACAGATTAACCTTATATGTATTGTTATATTTCCATGTGAAGACACACCTTGAGTCAACACTGGTTCTCCACATGTTTCTCATTCCCCCATCCCCCACCTACCTCCACAGCTCCAACATAAGTATAGGGTAGAAAGAGATGCAAAAGAGGTTCGAGGTGTTAAGTTCAACAAACACTTATGTCATGTATCCATCACTATGATAAATATTAGTGATATAAAAGTGACTTGACAGTAGTGACACAAAAATAATTTAGACATAGTGCCTACCCTCAAGGAACTAGAAAGGAAGGAAAGGACAGGAAACTAATATTTGTTTAACACCTACTATGTATAGTATAGTATCTCATTTAATGCTACCAATAATAATGCAAGGTAGCTATTATTTAAGCCCACTTATATATAAAAAGGTCTGTCATTTGTCATACTGTGGTGGCTGTGTGTTGCTCTGATGCTGAAAGCTAAACCACCAGTATTTTAAATACCAGCAGGGTCACCCATGATGGACAGGTTTCAACAGAGCTTCCAGACTAGACAGACTTAGGAAGAAGGACATGGCCACCAACCTCCAAAAGAATTGACCATGAAAACCTTATGAATAGTAGCAGTGCATTGTCTGATATAGCACCAGAAGATGAGAGGATGGCACAAAAAGACCAAGCAGGGTTCTGCTCTGCTATACACAGGGTTGCTAGGAGTCAGAATCAACTCAACAGCACTAACAACAAATACATAAGAGGAGACTGAGTTACCTTTACTGTTACCTGTGTGTGCTCTTGAGACAATTAAATTCTAACTCTATTAAACCTATGTTTTAGCTTAACATTAGTTAGAAATTAATGGCAACATTAATGAAATTTGTGAGGAAGACAAGATAATCTTTTAAATGGTTTTAAGATAAGGTGAAGGAACCAAAGAGAGAAATTGAAGATATGTAAGAGAAAGAGATAACTGATAAAGCAAAACCTTGGGGTAAATGAGAGGGGATGGGATTAAGTGAAGCACAAATTGATTAAAGACAAACTGAAGGGTCAAATCATACCCTGACACCAGAGATAAGATGGTAAGAATGAGGTACAGGTTGATATTTTAAAAGAAAAGAAGTTTGTCTTATGATGGGAATAAAAGCAGAGTAGGAGAGAAATTGTAAGGTAAACCTTGCATCAATTTCTTCAGTAAGATGTGATACCATATTCTTAGAAAGAGACAAGGAAATGACCAGATTTGAGGAGACTGGCAAAGGCATGGAATAGCTCTCCAAGGTTATAGAGAATGGACATTTTTAAAAGCAAGAAATGGAACCAATGAATCATGTTCTGTAATTCAACTGATATCAGAGTTTATGAATTTGCATTGGCTCCAGATTTTGAAAGATAGGCAGATTTTATCCAGAAGCCTCAGTCTGGAAGGTTGTTATAAGAATGACTCATGGTTGGGAGTTTGTTAGACAAGTGACTATAGAGCTGAGAGCTCTCAGAGTAAAAGTAGTTGTGAGAGCTACTTAGCACCGAGAGCTGAGCTGAGAGTAAAAGTAGTTCAAGCGACAGATCCTGGTGTCCAGCTGGAAATGAAGGAGGATAGAAGGAGACTGATAACCTGGGTAAAGTGGAGGAATCAAGTCGCTGAGACCTGGATGAGGCTCAACAGCAGGTGTAGTGGGAATGAGCATATTAGAAAGCTAGAAGACCAGGCATTTCCGGTCAGAAAGTAGGATATTATTAAAGGTGGAAAAGCTTCTGGTGATGCAAAGACCTAAAGTGTGGCCATCAGAGGTCATGTGTGTGGAGCAGAGATGAAAGTCCTGAAGTTGAGAAAGTCAAAGAAATGTGAGCTTAGTGGCTAGAATGAGTTTTACAGTTATGTCTTACAATTACTTGAGAATGATGGCAGGAGTTGAAATGGAGCAAAAAACCTCTCACATAGGTAGCAATGTCCTCACTGAGTACAGGCAAGTCATATGGACACACCTGCAATAGGTAACAGTAAGAGGAGGTATAGCGGGTGGGTAGTCACACAAAAAGATCCTGACCTAGAAGAGATTTTGAAGGCAGGAAAGAGTAATGGTCTAAAATGGAAGTGAAGGTTTAGGGGGGAATAGTACTATTAGCCAATAAATATGTTGGATATCAGTGTAGGAGGTATTGGAGCATCTAGAACCTGTCAAGGGAAGCTGAGATTCAGGGTTAGAGCCATTTCATTTAAGGAAGATGTAGAGGGAAGTTTTCACGAAGACTTTAAAGATCTAGGAGGGTTTGCTTACAACAGATCAGGAGGTGAGAGGAGATTCCAGCAAGCCACAGGAAGCAGTGAACATGGAGCAGAAACAGACCAATTTGCTACCAATCTTAACTCCATCTGCATTGTGCTCTCTCTTTTAAAGTTTTCTGAGCTCTGATTATCAGACCTGTGTTGTGGCCAAGCCACAGATAAATTTGCCTTTATAACTCTGACACTGCCCCCATCTCTCTTCCTTTCTGATTCCCTTCTGGGAATCAGACAATAAATAAGACACAGTTACAGCATAACCCAGCTGGGAAAGGACTTGGCCTGATAAGGGAAGGAAGCGACTTTGCCCTGAAGAAGCTGCAGGACCTAGCCAACATGTATCAGCAGGAACAAGGAACATATGGGACTATATCCTGAAGATACTGAACAAGGAGCAGTTGGAAAATGAATTTGGATAAGGGAGAGTTTATTGATTTGGGAGCACTCTCCAGGGAGAGAGAATTTAATACCCTGGTAAGGACCCTTGGAAATACTATAATGCTTCTACAATGGCTCTTAGAAGCTTGAAGAAAGTGGTGGCCCACACTAATAGAATTAGAAATGTCAGAATTGCCATGGCAGATAGTGGATGCAGGGAGCAAAAGGCTCAGAGAACTGGGCATGCTAGAGGGGCTATACCATGTAAGCCTGGAAACTCTATTAGATGACAGCATTCTGATTCAGGTCCTCCATTTATCAAAGTGACTAAGAATTCTCTGGTGAGAGGGGTACGAGGATCATTGAGAAGCTCAGTGGTGGCTCTCCCCTGTAGGTCATGGCTGATGACAAAAGATGCTGTTACAGAACTGGGTTCACAGATAGCAACAGGGATAATAGAATTCTGATACAATAGAGGCCAGCTGGCAGCACTTAACCTTCAGAAGGGTACAACTATCCAAATGAGTGGCAAGACTGGAGTGCAGCCAAAGATCCTGACCTCTGAAGATAGTTGATAGAGTATGGCATCCTTATGGGGGAAGATAGAGGCTAGCCAGCAAGGGCATGCTGAGTCTATAAAATGAAAATAAATCAAGAATGGATAACACAAGGCTGAGAGCAGCAGCCTCAATAAAAAGTCACAGTATCTTACCCAGTTTCCTGACTTAATCCAGTTTACCAAACCAGAACCCATGGACTGAAGGAGAGGCAGGAGCACCAGGAGGAAGGGAGAATGTGTGGTAATGGCTTCCCCCGAGCCGACCCCACCCCCAGTCCTTCCCCAAAGAACCTGTGGCCATTCCATTGGGAGACCATACACTGAGGAAAAGGGAATGCCTAAACATTTCCAGGATTGTTGGATAAAATCATTATTAATAACCAGGAACCTAAAATACTATTATGGCCCCTAGCTAGAGAAGATAATCAATGGAGTGTTTGTCCAGGTCTAGTATACAGTGGGTTGACTAAGCACATGGACCTATCTGGTGGTATTTCCCCAGTTCTCAAATGTGTAATTGGAATGGACCTACTTGGTAGTACAGCACCCACATTGGTTCTTTGGGTAAGAGCTATAGAAGTGGGAAAGGCCAACAGGGAGCCTCTTAAATTGCACAGCCAAGATAGTAAATAAAAAATAATATAGGGGAATGGTAGATATTTGTCCCACCATATCTCCACTTAATTCACCACTTTGCCCTACAAAGGCCCAACAGTTCCTGGAGAATAAACAACAGACGCCTGCAACTCGACCAAGTAATAAGCTCAATTAGAGCTGCTGTCCCAGATATGATATCTTTATAAGAGAAGATCAATACAACCTCAGGTAACCAGTTTCAGTTGGTTGATATGATGAATGTGTTCTTTCTCAACCTTATCAGAAAGTGTTCATGTTCAGTTGGAAAAAATAACACAAAATATTTATAGTCTTTCCCCAGGGCTATACTGTCTCTCCTACCCTCTATTATAATATATTCCTAAGAGACTTGAATTATCTGGACATCCCACAGAACATGACACTGGTCTATTACATAGCTGGAATTATGCTAATCAGATTGGAGTAGCAAGAAGTGACAAGTTTATTGGAGGCCTTGGTGAGACATGTATACTCCAGAAGAGGAAGAAAAAAATTCCTAAAAATTGTTGAGGGTCCACCAAATCAGTGAAATTTAAGGATTCTGGAGTCTAGGGTGTACTTTTTTGTGTCCTGTTTAGGAAAGATCTCCCTATTTCTTGATCACGTTTTCTTTAAAAATACCTATTTTACCTTCAGATTTAGATCTATGATCCATCTGGAATTGATATATTTTTATGTCTGTGAGGTATGAGGTCAGTCTTCATTTCTTCTATAGTGTTCACCACTGAAGGGAAACCAAATTTGCCACCCCAAAATGTATCTCTTTAACATGAGGATTATTTTAGGCTGATTTTTAAAAAAATTTTTAATACAGTTCAAATCAGCATAACTGGTTCATTTCAGCTCCTTTACTGCCAAACCTGGGGGTAGGGATTGCTTCAGTTTCTCTGCCTTCTCTTTGTCTGTGATGGCCAAGATATAAAGGTATCTGCTGCATCGAACTTTAAACTTCACACTATCCTTATCTTTTTTTTTTTTTTTGATGAGGGAGATTGGTCCTGAGCTAACATCTGTTGCCAATCTCCCTCTTTTTGCTTGAGGAAGATTGTTGCTGAGCTAACCTCTGTGCCAATATTCCTCCATTTTATGTGGGATGCCGCATAGCATGGCTTGATGAGAAGTGCTAGGTCAGCACCCAGGATCTGAACCTGTGATCCCCGGGCCACCAAAGTGGAGCACACAAACTTAACCACTCACCCATGTGGCCAGCACCCTCCTTATTTTTTCTTCACATTGACAAACTTAGCATCCTTCTGCTGGGCCATGAGCAGAAAGTCCTTGATCTCTTTGATTTTGTGAGGCATGACTGCAAGGGGTACAGGACAGCGTAGCTGGCACAGCAAGCAGCAAGAAGTGAAGAAAATGGAAAAGCTAGGCTGATTATTTTTAAGAGAAAAAGACTCAGAAAGTTTTTCTTGTTACCTCCCCCTTAACTGCCTAAAAGAATTTAGATAAATGGCCTGTAACAGAAACAGAGCTATCACCAAAGATATCTAAAAAGAATATGGGCTAAGTGTGGTAGGGGAGACTTGGCAGGGCCTAGACATCAGAGTTCTTGCCACATCCTATTGTCTTTTTAGGGCATGGCAAACATTTATTTACCAAAAATTTGCTTTTTTGAGTGACGTCAGCAACATGGCGGCATGAGCTCACCCGGGACTCTCTCCCCTCCAAATTACAACTAAAAAGAGCAACTGCTTTCCAACCAAAAATAAAAATCCTAATAACAGAAATTGTCAGAGACAGACAGCGGCCAAACGATGCAAGGCGGAGAGGCTGGAGCCACCCTTGGAGGAGCTGGAACAGAGTAGGAGAGAACTTCACTCTCAACCCTACAGACTGGGATTGCTGCTGCGGGTGAGGGAAGGAGCGGGGGAGGGGCCGCGCATCCGGGGATCGTCCAGGACTCCCACTGCTGGTGCAGTGGAAACCCTCTAAAGGGGGAAAGCTTTCTCGTGGGGGAGCCCCAGCAAGCCAGGGCCTCGGGAGACCAGGAAGCGAGAGCTGATCCAATCCATGTCAGCATGAGTGAAAGTGCCCCTCCTCCTCCAACACACGCTGTGAGCAGCCATCCCCGCTGAAGGCAGAGGTCTCAGAACCAAGGCTCTCGACCCCCATCTAGTGGAAACAGGCTGTAACTGCAGCCGAATAATAGCATCATGCGCAAAAACTGCTCCTCCACCATCCAGCAGTTTATAAAAGCTCCAGTCCACAAGGAAAACAATAAAAATACAGAAGTAGGTCCTGAGGGCATGCAAATGGGTAAACTAAGTGAAGATCAGTTCAAAATAGCTATCCTCAAAATATTCAATGAGGTAAAGGGAAATATAGAGAAACAAGTCAACGATTTCTGGAGTTATTTCACAAAAGAGATTGAAATTATAAAGAAGAATCAATTAGAAATACTAGAGATGAAAAATACAATGGATCAGATAAAACAGAATACGGATTCCCTGAATGCCCGTGTAGACACCACAGAGGAGCAAATTAGCATAATTGAAGATAGACAGGCTGAATGGCTCCAGACAGAGGAAGAAAGAGAACTAAGAATTTAAAAAACTGAAGAAAATCTCAGAGAAATAGCTGACTCAATGAGAAAATGCAACTTAAGAATCATCGGAATTCCTGAGGGCGTGGAAAAGGAAAATGGAGCAGTAAGTGTGCTCAACGAAATAATAGAAGAGAACTTCCCAAATTTAGGGCTTGAGAGAGAAATGTGTGTGGAGGAAGCTTTCAGATCTCCTACATTTGTCAATGTAAAAAGACCTACTGCAAGGCACATAGTAGTAAAAATGGCAAAAATGAAGGACAAAGAATGAATATTCAGGGCAGCAAGGCAGGAGAAAATAACCTATGAAGGAACGCGCATCAGACTTTCAGCAGATTTCTCTTCAGAAACCTTACAAGCTAGGAGAGATTGGAGTGACATATTCAAAACTTTAAAGTATAAAAATCTTCAGCCAAGAATACTCTATCCAGCAAAACTATCCTTCAGATATGAGGGAGAAATTAAATCTTTTCCAGACAAACAAAAGCTAAGGGACTTTGTAGTCACATGACCTCCACTACAAGAAATCCTCAAGAAGGCTCTCATACCTGAAAAAAGAAAAAACGGAGTAAGCAATCACAAAACAGAGAGTAGAGAGACAAATAGATAGAATCTGATAGCATAGCAAATATTCAACTATAGCATTAGGCTAAAGGGAAGGAAATCACCAAAGCAAGGACAATCTTATCACTCTAACCATGAACTCACAACACAAGTTGGAATAAGAGATGAAAATAATAATTTAGGAGGGGAGGAGGGAAGGGACTGAAACAGGCTAGGCTAAGGAAGTAAGAGACCACCAGAAAATGGACTATGTTATACACAAGATTCTGAATACAAACTTCAGGGTAGCCACTAAGCGAAAAAACAGAACCGAGACACAAAACATAAAAAAGGAAAAATCTAAGAAACCCAGCATAACAAATTGCAGAAGTCAATGGGTAGGCTAAAACACACAGGACGAGAAACAAAGGAAACACAGGAAAACCGGAAAACCAGCAAGAGAATGACAGCATTAAGCTCTCATGCATCAATACTCACCCTCAATGTAAAGGGATTGAACTCTCCAATAAAAAGACACAGAGTGGCAAAATGGGTTAAAGAACAAGATCCAACAATTTGTTGCCTCCAGGAAACACACCTCAGCTCCAAGGACAAACACAGGCTCAGAGTGAAGGGATGGAAGACAATACTCCAAGCTAACAGCAAACCAAAGAAAGCGGGTGTCGCAATGCTTATATCAGACAAAACAGACTTCAAGATAAGGCAGGTAAAGAGAGACATAGACGGCCAACATATAATGATCAAAGGGGCACTTCATAAAGAAGAAATAAAACTTAAAAATATCTATGCACCTAACACAGGAGCACCAAACTTCATAAAGCAACTATTAACAAACCTAAAAGAAGATAGCAAAAATAACACAATAATAGTAGGGGACCTCAACACGCCACTCACATCAATGGACAGATCATCCAGACAGAAAATCAACAAAGAAACAGTGGAGCTAAACGAAAAGCTAAAACAGTTGGACTTAATAGACGTATATAGAACACTTCATCCAAAAACAGCAGAATACACGTTCTTCTCAAGCGCGCATGGAACATTCTCAAGGATAAACCATATGTTGGGAAACAATGCAAGCCTCTACAAATTTAAAAAAATTGAAATAATAATAAGCATCTTCTCCGATCATAATGCTATAAAGCTAGAAATTAATTACAAGAGAAAAGCTGAGAAAGGCACAAGGATGTGGAGACTAAACAATACGCTATTGAACAAGCAATGGATCATTGAAGAAATTAAAGAAGAAATAAAAAAATACCTGGAGACAAATGAAAATGATAACATGCCATACCAACTCATATGGGATGCAGAAAAGCTCTATTAAGAGGAAAATTCATCACAATTCAGGCACATCTTAACAAACAAGAAAAATCCCAAATCAGCAATCATAAACTACACCTAACTGAATTAGAGAAAGAAGAACAAACAAAGACCAAAGTCAGCAGAAGGAGAGAAATAATAAAAATCAGAGCAGAAATAAATGCTATTGAATCAAAAAAAGGCAGTAGAAAGGATCAATGAAACAAAGAGCTGGTTCTTTGAGAAGATAAATAAAATTGACAAACCCCTAGCCAGACTTACAAAGAAAAAAAGAGAGAAAGCTCAAATAAACAAAATCAGAAATGAAAGAGGAGAAATAACAACAGACTCTGCAGAAATACAACGGGTTATAAGAAAACACTACGAAAAACTATATGCCAGCAAAATGGATAACCTGGAGGAAATGGATAAATTCTTGGATTCATACAACCTCCCAAAGCTCACTCAAGAAGAAGCAGACAATCTGAACAGACCAATCACAAGGAAAGAGATTGAAACAGGCATCAAAAGCATCCCAAAGAATAAAACCCCAGGACCAGATGGCTTTCCCGGGGAATTCTGCCAAACTTTCAGAGAGGATTTAATACCTATCCTTTTCAAGCTATTCCAAAAAATTAGGGAGGATGGAACACTTCCTAACACATTCTACGAGGCCAACATCACGCTGATACCAAAAGCTGAGAAGGACAGCACAAAAAAGGAGATCTAAAGGCCAATATCGCTGATGAACGTAGATGCAACAATTCTCAACAAAATTTTGGCAACCCGAATACAGCAATTCATCAAAAGGATCATACATCATGATCAAGTGGGATTCATACCAGGGACACAGGGATGGTTCAACACCCGCAAATCAGTCAATGTGATACACCACATCAACAAACTGAGGAATAAAAACCACATGATCATCTCAATAGATGCAGAGAAAGCATTTGACAAGATCCAACAGCCATTTATGATAAAAATTCTGAACAAAATGGGGATAGAAGGGAACTACCTCAACATAATAAAGGCCATACATGACAAACCCACAGCCAACATCATACTCAATGGGCAAAAACTGAGCGCCATCCCCTGAGAACAGACCAAGACAAGGATGCCCTCTATCACCACTCTTATTTAACATAGTACTGGAGGTCCTGGCCAGAGCAATCAGTCAAGGAAAAGGAATAAAAGGAATCCAAATGGGGGGGAAGAAGTGACACTCTCGCTGTTTGCAGACGACATCATCTTATATATAGAAAACCCCAAAGAATCCATTGGAAAACTTTCAGAAGTAATCAACAACTACAGCAAAGTTGCAGTGTATAAAATCAATTTACATAAATCAGTAGCATTTCTATACTCTAACAACGAACTAACAGAAAAAGAACTCAAGAACACAATACCATTCACAATCGCTACAAAAAGAATAAACTACCTCGGGGTGAATTTAACTAAGGAAGTGAAAGACCTATACAATGAAAATTACAAGGCTTTTCTGAAAGAAACGGATGACTACATAAAGAGATGGAAAGACATTCCATCCACATGGATTGGAAGAATAAACATAGTTAAAATGTCCGTTCTACCTAAAGCAATCTACAGATTCAACACTATTCCAATCAGAATCCCAATGACATTCTTTACAGAAATAGAACAAAGAATCCTAAAATTCATATGGGGCAACAAAGACCCCGAATTGCTAAAGCAATCCTGAGAAAAAAGAACAAAGCTGGAGGCATCAAAATCCCTGACTTCAAAACATACTACAAAGCTACAGTAATCAAAACAGCATGGTACTGGTACAAAAACAGGTGCACAGATCAATGGAACAGAATTGAAAGCCCAGAAATAAAACCACACATCTATGGACAGCTTATCTACAACAAAGGAGATGAGGGCATACAATGGAGAAAACAAAGTCTTTTCAATAAATGGTGCTGGGAAAACTGGAAAGCCACATGTAAAAGAATGAAAATTGACCATTCTTTTTCACCATTCACCAAAATAAACTCAAAATGGATCAAAGACCTAAAGCTGAGACCTGAAACCATAAGGCTTCTAGAATAAAATGTAGGCAGTACACTCTTTGACATCAGTCGTAAAAGGATCTTTTTGGACACCATGTCTTCTCAGACAAGGGAAACAATAGAAAGTATAAACAAATGGGACTTCATCAGACTAAAGAGCTTCTTCAAGGCAAATGAAAACAGGATTGAAACAAACAAACAACCCACTAACTGGGAAAAAATATTTCCAAGTCATACATCCAACAAAGGCTTAATATCTATAATATATAAAGAACTCACAACTCAACAACAAAAAATTAAACAACCCGATCAAAAAACGGGCAGAAGATATGAACAGACATTTCTCCAAAGAAGATATACAGATGGCCAATAGGCACATCAAAAGATGTTCAACATCGCTGATCATCAGGGAAATGCAAATCTAAACTACACCAAGATATCACCTTACACCCATTAGAATGACAAAAATAACTAAAACAAATAGTAGCAAATGTTGGAGAGGTTGTGGAGAAAAAGGAACCCTCGTGCACTGCTGGTGGGAATGCAAACTGGTGCAGCCACTATGGAAAGCAGTATGGAGAGTCCTCAAAAAATTAAAAATAGAACTACCATATGACCCAGCTATTCCACTACTGGGTATCTATCCAGAGAGCTTGAAGTCAGCAATTCCAAAAGTCTTATGCACCCCAATGTTTATTGCAGCATTATTTACAATAGCCAAGACATGGAAGCAATCTAAGTGCCCATCAACAGATGATTCAACAAAGAAGATGTGGTATATATATACAATGGAATACTACTCAGCCATAAAAAAGAACAAAATCGTCCCATTTGCAACAACATGGATGGACCTTGAGGGAATTATGTTAAGTGCAATAAGCCAGATAGAGAAGGACAATCTCTGTATGACTACACTCATATTAGGAATTTAAACCTGTGGACAAAGAGAACAGATTAGTGGCTACCAGGGGAAAGGGGGCATGGGGGGTGGGCACAAGGGGTGAAGGGTTGCACCTACAACATGACTGACAGACAATAGTGTACAGCTGAAATTTCACAAGATTTTAACCTATCAACTCAATAAAAAATTTTAAAAAAAATTTGCTTTTTCATCACTTTTCTCCTTTTTTAAAGTTCCAAGCCACTACCTCAACATCCTTTTTTGTCTTTAGCTGATGATGGTATATAAGGTGGTGGCTTCAGGCATTTTGGCAAGTTATGCAGTTTTCCTGGGTCTCTCCCATGTATATATGTTATTAAACATTGATTTTCTTCTGTTCATCTGTCTCCTGTCAAATTAATTCTTAGGCCAGCCAGAAAAACCAAGAAAATTTCTTCCTCCCCTTCGCCAATGTCCCCAGGATCATTTATTGAAAAAAAAAAAACTTTCCTCCATTGCTCTGTAGTATCTCTTGTGAAAATCAAATTATCTTATATGTGTAGATCTTTTTTAGGCCTCTCAATTTTGACACATTTGCCTAATTTCTATCCTTGCACCAATAGAACACTGACTTAGTAACAATAACTTTATAATACATCTTGACATTGGGTAACTATAAGTACTCCAACTTTGGTCTTCTTCAAAATTTCCTTGGCTATTCTCAGTCTTTGTATTTGCACATAGATTTTAGAATCTGCTTATCAACTTACACTCAAAAAATATTCTTGAGGGGGCCGGCTCCGTGGCTGAGTGGTTAAGTTTGCGCACTCCGCTGTGGCGGCCCAGGGTTCGGATCCTGGGTGCGGACACGGTACCGCTCGTCAGGCCACATTGAGGCAGCGTCCCACATCCCACAACTAGAAGGACCTGCAACTAAGATATACAACTATGTATGGGGGGTCAGGGTTGGGAAATAAAGCAGAAAAAAAAAAAAGATTGGCAACAGTTGTTAGCCCAGGTGCCAATCCTTAAAAAAAAAAAGGAAGATTGGCAACAGTTGTTAGCCTACGTGCCAATCTTTAAAAAAAAAAAAAATATTCTTGAGGGTCCGGCCCTGTGGCCAAGTGGTTAAGTTCCTGCACTCTGCTGTGGCGGCCCAGGGTTTCACTGGTTTGGATCCTGGCCACGGACATGGCACCACTCATCAAGCCACGCTGAGGCAGTGTCCCACATAGCACAACTAGAAGGACCCACAACTAAAAATATACAACTATGTACCTGGGGGCTTTGGGGAGAAAAAGGAAAAATAAAATCTTTAAAAAAAACCTTCTTGAAATTGCATTGAACCAATTTTGGGAAAAATGACATCTTAATCCATGAACATGGTATATTATCCCTACATTTATTTAGGACTTATTTTAATATCTGTCAATAATGTTTTATAATCGATAATGTTTTGTATCACATCTTTTGATAGATTTCTTAATAGGTATTTGATGACTTTTGGTGCTATTATAATTATCTTATATACGTCATTTTCTATTTATTTTCTGGAATAAAGGTAATTAAATTTTGTATATAGACATTGTATTTGGTCACCATTTAAGTTGACTTATTAATTTAAATAGTTTGCCGATAAATTCTTTTAGATTTTCAATGTACATAATTGTGTCATTGTGAATAATGACAGTGTTATTTCTTCCTTTTCAATCTATATGCCTTTTCTTTTCCTCCTTCATTGCATTGGTTAAACACCCAATACCATGTTGAAAATAAATTCTAAGAGCAAATATGTCCTTATTTCATTCCTGATATCAAGGGAAACACTCAAAAATCTACCTTAAGTATAATGTAAAGTGCATTTTTTTGTAGCTGCCCTTTATCAGATCAAGGATGTTCCCTCTATTCCTATTTTCCTGAGAATTAATGGATAGATGAACGGATGCTTAATTTTTATTGAATGCTTTTTCTGCAACTACCAAAATGAGCATGATTTTCCTCCATCTTTCCCATTATTCTGGTGAATTGCATTGCTTTTCTTTCCTCAGTAAACACCCACCCTTCCATTTCTGAAATAAGCCCCACTTAGTCGTAATTATCCTTTTTATATACCGCCTGATTCAACTTGCTAATTTTGTGTTTAGGATTTTTGCATCTATGTTTATAACAGAGCTTGGTAAACCAGACTTTTAAAGTCACATTTCCTTCTTCTCATTACGGAATGCTTTTGAAAACAACGAATTACATGATCAGAAGTGTGTTCTGGGTGTTTATAGTTTGTAGTATGCAGGATGTAGAATGGGTTACTGCAGGAGGTGGGCGGTGAATGATTAGGAGGTTACTGGAATATTAAGAAAGGAGCTTGGACCAGTTTGGTACAAACGGAAATGAAAAGGAAGGAGAAACCCTCTCAGTATTAAGCTACTAATTAATTAATTGTGAAAGTGCAACATTATGAAACAGACAAGTTAGGGCCGCCCCGTGGCCAAGTGGTTAAGTTCGGGGGCTCCGCTTCCCTGGCCCAGGGTTTCGCTCCAATTTTGGGCCTGGACATGGCACCACTCATCAGGCCACGCTGACGCGGCGTCCAACATGCCACAACTAGGACCCACAGCTTAAAAAAAAAAAAAACACAACTACGTACTGGGGGGCTTTGGGGAAAAAAAAAATTAAAAATCTTAAAAAAAAAGAGACTAGTTAGGAGAAGTTGATTTGAGCTTTGAGTAAAAATAATGAGTTGACTTGGGGTGAAATTCTTGTCTTCATGATAATTATCCCCATCATTAGGATCCATACATATGAATGACTGCAACTTAAGAAACTGCAAAGGCGTGGAATTACATAACTAGTCACTATGTTGACGTCTTTAAGGAGAAAGTTTCCTTATGTTGCTTTGGAGCTAATTTTTAAAATAATTTTCATTCACAATCATAAAAAGTAGATAATCTAGTATCCATTGAACACCTTAAAATGAGATCAGTACGTCATAGCCTTTTTGTTTTGTTTTACCTTCTTCTCTCCAAAGCCCCCCAGTACATAGTTGTATGTATTCAACTAGTAGATCCTTCTAGTTATGTGCTGTTTGGGACTCCGCCTCAACATGGCTTGATGAGCGGTGCTCGGTCTGCGCCCAGGATCCCAAACCGGCGAATCCCGGGCCGCCAAAGTCCACTGAGAAGCCAACCACTCGGGCACCGGGCTTGCCCCTTCGTAGCCATTTAATACACCATATGTTAATGCAGATTGCGCTATTCCGGTCCTAACCACCAGGCGACGACCAAGGTGCCCACGTCGCCTTCTCGTCCATACCTCGGTTTTCTAGGCAGGCGCGGCTTCCGGGAGCGCGCACGTTCTGGAGCCCGCGCCGATCGCAGGCGCTGCGGCCGCGCACGTTGGTCACTTGCTGCCGTTTCAGGGCTGCAGGTTGGCCTGGATCCTGAGGGTCTGGACCCATGTGGAAACTGGTACCCGTCGCGGGCCCCGCCCGAGGTAAGGGCTGAAGGGAGGTGTACGGGGGCTGCTTCCCCGGGAACAGCCGCGGTGGGCAGAGGGTTGGCCGAGCGATGCTTCCGGTCCGTTCTGCTTCCCCTCGCAGCCTTCCGGCGCCGTCTTCGTTCCCTCTCCGGGAGGCTCGGGGAGCGAAGTACGAAAGCCGCGCATTTGATGTGGGGGCCGCGGGGTCCTCCGAGCGGCGCAGAGCTTTCGAACCAGGCGTTGGCCTGGCGGGTGGTGTAGGCGTGAGGCGCCCGGCCCTTCAGTGAAGGCCGCCGCCCCTCCTCTATCTGCCGCCATGTTGTCTGTGGTGGAGACCCACTCCGCCGGCGAGACCGGCCCTGATCCCGGCCTAGATGGCCTGGCGAAGCGAGCCTGAGGCGGGGTACCTATTGTGACCTCTAGTGTTTTATGCTTTTGAGGAAACACCCGGAATAAGTTATCACAGGCTAGACCGCACGATGGCAACAGGTCTTGAGCTCATTGTTTATTTTTGTGAAGAACCACAGAAATGACTTTGGGAAATGGCAACCACGGGAAAGCATAATTTCAGTTATGTTTCAGAGCCTTTTTCCATTTTGTCATCAGCACAACTGAAAAAGTAGATTTTTTTTCTTTTCTGCATTTCCAGCAGTGGAAATGGTTATCTCGTGTTACTTGGTTGCCTAGTCTGTGTGAGTCCGTATTTAGTTGATAGACGGATAAGCAGAGGTAGCCTGTGTTTCGGTCTTGCCCTCAGGAAGTTTACATTATAATTGGAAAAAAGGTCTATGTAGAGGCTGAATTGACTGACAGTGTAAGGGAGACGAAGATGGCCAAACGAATGGTAAGGAAAATAAATACTACAATATTATAAATACTAAATAATACCATGAAGACAAAGATCAAGGCGTTACCGTGTATTTGGAGCAATGCAGAAATAGAGCATACACTGTTGGTGGGCCAGCAGGATTCAGTTCCTTTCAAAGAACAGTTGTAGTAGCCTGTGGCTGGCTCTCAGAGTTCCGGTAGGGTGGTAGCAGAAGACTGCCTCTAGTGACAGTGCTACTCTTTTCAGAATCTAATGGAAGTTTTGGGCCCATTCCTCTAGAAAAACAGTAAGTAAACCATACAAAAGTTTTTACTTGAAACAGTTCCCTGTGAGTTAAGAATCTCTGATTAACAAAATATAATCCCAACCTAGTCAAAGCTTACCTGGACTCCTTCCAACTTGTCTAGTTTATCTGCCCTTAATCGCTCTACCACTCCTGTAATGGAATCGTGTGTACCCAAACTAAGCTCTACAAGTCTAGAACATATATGCTTTTACTCCAACGGTTTATGATTTCCAACTTTTTTTAACTAAAAATCCTTTCCCACTGATTTGAAATGCTACCTTTAACATAAAAACAAAATTTCCCAAATATACACTTGAATGTCGTCTGAATTTTTCTTGCATCGATCTATGTTGTTTACTCCTGATCCAATACCATAGTTTTTAGTTACAATAGCTTTATGGCATATTTTACAGTCTAGTAGGGGTAGTTCCTGTAATATTCAAGTTTTTCTTGACCAGTTTTTATTATATTTTTCCTGATGGGTTTTCTAATCCATTTATCAATTTCAAACGTAGTATTGTGATTTTGTTTGGTAATGCTTTGTTTATAAGTTAATTTGGGCGAGCAGTAACACTTTTCAATATTGTTTTCTCTTTAGAAAAATGGTAGAATTTTCCATCTATTTAGATAATCTTTTGCATCCTTCACTGAGGCTTTATTAGAAAACACAAGTTTGATTTACATAAAGTTGATTATTGACATTTAAATAGCAAAATAGAAATATTTAAATATTTGCCATATCTGTATCATATATGCATGTATACATATACACTTATGTGTGTATTTACTAATTTACTTTTTTTTTTAATTCTCTTAGAACCATACAGACTTTTGACTGGTGTTGAGTACATTGTTGGAAGGAAAAACTGTGGCATTCTAATTGAAGATGATCAGTCAATCAGTCGAAATCATGCTGTGTTAACTGCTAACTTTTCTGTAACCAACCTGGTATGTTACTAATTTTATTTCACTAGCTTACTGTAAGGGGGTTGAAATCACAAATGATTACTTTGGTGCATCTGTAAGGGGAATTCCTAGGACTTTTTACTTCATAAAGCTGTTAAGTTTATTTTTAATGTTAACACAATTAAATAGTTAAATTTTGGCTGCGGTTCCAGTGGTATATATTTATTTTGAAATTTGAAGTTTCTTTTCCAGTATTTTACTGTTTGTTTCAGTGATTTAGAAACTCAGAGGAAGCAGAGCATATTTACATTTATTTACTTAAACATTTATTGAGTGCTTACTGTGTGTGTCAGTCACTGTGGCAAGACTGGGAATAGAGCAGAGAATAAACTGTCACGGCTTCTGCTTTAAAGAGTTTGTGTAGCCCTCTGAACACAGGTATTTCCTGTATAAGGTAGGTTTTCATAATGAGAATTGATTTGTTTTATTAGGGAAAACAGCTGTTGCTTATGCCTCACAGCTTCTTTGAATGACTTTGGGTTTGTTTTGGCCACAACTTTGGGTGATGAAAAAGTAATACAAATATATAGAAATAGCTGTGCTCATGATGGTGCTGGTGGTAATAGGAAAGAAAAGCCATTATTTTAAGCAAAGACTGCAGATCAGCAAATGCTGGATCTCTTGAGTAATATTTAGGCTTTGTGTGTCTTATTCTTTTAGGTACAGAAAAACACTGTTGAAATTCCTTAAAAAAAAAACAAAGCTGTTACTGCAAGTCACACATACTAGCCTTTTCTCATTGGACCAATTTTTACTATGTAATTTTGATAATTAAAAAAAAAAACCTAAGGAGAAGCTGTTATGTTATACATGAAACAAACTGTACAAAAGCAAGAATTAGCAAATGTGTGAAATTGAGGGGTCAGGAAAATCTCCACTGACTTAAAAAAATAAAGAAAATGTATGTTCTAAGGGGAGTGATCCTGGAGTTAGGAAATTTTCCATTAATTGCTAGTTGAGTGATTGTTCTCTGCAGGCAACCAAAACAATAACTGTATTGCCTGCTGTGTTGGGAGGTTAGCCATCTATCTGTTGCCTATTCAAACAGTTGTCAGCCTTTTCTTTTGAAACTTTGTCTCCTGGGAATTGTATTTGCTGAGTGGTAAAAGACTTTCAATTATTTACTGATTTTCTTTTTCAGAGTCAAACGGATGAAATCCCTACACTGACAATAAAAGATAATTCTAAGTATGGTACCTTTGTTAATGAGGAAAAAATGCAGAATGGCCTTTCCTTAACTTTGAAGACAAGGGATAGAATTACTTTTGGAGTGTTTGAAAGTAAATTCAGGTAAGAGTTTTTTTTAATTGGCATTAGAAATGGACAGCTTTATTCGCATTAATCATATCCTCAAGGACAAGGATATTTATGGATCTTGAATTGAAAACAGTGTAATTTAGTTTCTTCTTAGCACAGTAGTGAACTTTGTACCACATGTGGTTAGTGCATTTTGTTAATCATAGATAGTGACGAGAGTGAATGAGTTTGAGTTGAGTGGCCCCCGAGAACCTTGAGGTACGTTTGTTTGATTCACCATAGGTGAAAGTGTAATGTTAGCTTTGATCCTTGCTTTTTCTTAATTTCAACTCAAGACCTAGAATGTGAAAATTTCATAAGTTAGAAAGTTTAATAATACATATTAATTAAAATAACAGCATGTGATGCGAACTTAAAGTTTAAAGTTCTGTAAGTTGCCATCTCCATAACTATGATAATATAACTTTGTGTAACTTATTCTCATTTACAGAGTAGAGTATGAGCCTTTGGTTGCATGCTCTTCTTGTTTAGATGTCGCTGGGAAAACTGCTTTAAATCAAGCTGTATTGCAACTTGGAGGACTTACAGTAAATAATTGGACAGAAGAATGCACTCACCTTGTCATGATATCAGTTAAAGTTACCATTAAAGTAGGTTGAATGCCTTGTTATTATGTTAACATAAGTTCTGTGAAGTTAAGTGTACTCACCCTAGTATACACAGACATTTTTAAATTCATTTACTTTAAAACTATCTTGTAGATTTATATATGCCAGCTCCATGCCTTTGTATACCATTTAGTCTAGAATGGCTTTTCAGATAACTGTTTATTATCTGATACAAGCAAAAGCACATAAAATTATATTTTGGATTTTGATATAGCATTTAAGAAAATGATTTATGTTATCCTTTCACCAAGAAGTTTATTACAGTGCATAGTTTGTCTTCAGGCTAAAAGCCAAGTGACTGAGATCAGCTGCCAGTCTTCAAAGTTAGCATCTCTAGTCTCTTCTATCAAGTTGTCTTCCTCCAGATCCCCTCATGATTTCATGCTCTCTTATTTAGTTTTTTTTATTTGCTTTAAAGCCCTAATCACAAAGACTTTTTAAGTTATTGTAGTTTAATATTACTTTAACGTATCTTCACAATAAACAGCTGGTGGATATGTATCTTTAGAAGATGCTGACTATTCATTAAAACAGTAATATGGTTTGGTATGTTTTCAGATTTTGCGTCTTCATCAGATTTGGTTATATCCAAAGCTAATTAAAGAATGGCATTGGGAGGTGATGTGTCTCCTTTTAAGTGGGTTGACTATAGATATGTGGAGCTGTTTTGGGTTGATATCTATAGTGAAAAGCAGCACATATTTAGATTCCTTTATTAGGTGATACGAAATCCTTTCATATCTAATTTAATTAATTAGAATATTTATATTATAGCTAAAAAGGCGTCATAAAGAAAGGCTTACTGCTCAGATTGAACCTCAAGTTAAGCTTTTATCTTGCAGGGGTTATCTGTGATCAAGGATCTTTTCATCTTTGCAAATTTGTGAAATTGATTTATAAATTCAGCAGTGATTTGCATCCTGAGTACTAATTTATCCTAATGAACCCACAGATACTAGAGTCATAAATCAAAATGTCCATTTATTAGTTTACAGTAGAGATGCACCTTTCCAGAATATTTGTCTGTAGACTCCATCCTGGTCCCCTTAAAGATATCAGGGTCTTTGAGAAATGGAATAGGTAATCTTGCCCTTGCTTGGTGGCTGTGAAATGAGAGCAAAGGCAGTTAGATGGTCTTGAGAGATGTTTTACCGAGTCTGTGACAGACCTGGAAACTAGCCTCCATTCACCAGAGTACACCCTGTCTCAGTGACTAGGATGCTAATGGCCCAGTGTATTAGTGAGTACTGATATAGACCATCACAGGCCTGCAGAGCAGTCCTCCTTTTTCAATATTTCTGACAAATCGTGCCAAAAAAGGAAACCTTGTCATATTATTTTTTTGGTAAATTTTCCAAAAGTACAGGTTAGTTTTATGTTTTTGAAATCATTGAGTGTTAGAAGTAAAAGGGAACTTAAAGAGCATTCAGTTCAATTTTCATTTTCTGGAAAAGAAACTGAGGTGTAGAGCAGTTAGTTGTATCCTTTGCCCAGCATCACATGCATTGGGGCTTACTCAGTCGGTTGTTGAATTGCACATTACTGCTTCATGCAAGAAGTCAGTTATTTTGTTCACATTCGAGGTTGGTGTCTTTCAGATTCCATTCTTGAGAGACACTCTAAAAAGCTTGCTCATATTTAGGTAGTACCCCGTTATTAGAAGCATACTTAATTTTTTAGTTGGATTATTTCCTAGAATTATGCTGAATCTTTATTTTCATTGCCAGTGGTGGTATTTTCTAATCTTTCTCAAATTTTATGGATATATCTTGTTTGAGGCTTATAGCTTAATTCACTTGCTATTTGAAGTTTCTTACCACTCCCCTTATATACTTATTTTGAGCTTTTACCCAACCCAGTTATTCATTTATTTATTTTCTTGAAGAGACTTTTTCCGTATTTACAGTCTATTTGAAAGGCTGAAAAGATCTTATCTTTCATGTTTATCTCATGTCTTCTCTAGGGCAGTTGTTGTAGTTCCTCAATTCTAAGAGAACACTTTTTAACATTTTAATGTTTTTAAAATTGGAATGCACTTTAAAATTGACTTATATTTTATGTTGTATTATCTGTCTCCCCAAAGCAGTTTTTAAATTAATATTGTAATTAGTGGCTTCTTATATTCAGGATTATGTAGGGATTTGTATACTAAAACTAAGCAGTGACTGAATACTGACTTCTATTTTATAGATTGTGGCAACCTTATAAATTTAAAGAGGTGAGAGGAAAGACAGGATATAAGAGCCCCTTTGTAGTCTATAACTTAAAACTTTTCTTTAAAAGAAGCTAGTATGTATGTATTCACATTTTCTTCTTTTTAGACAATATGTGCACTCATTTGTGGACGTCCAATTGTAAAGCCAGAATACTTTACTGAATTTCTTAAAGCAGTTCAGTCCAAGAAACAGCCTCCACAAATTGAAAGGTATGTTGTGTATTTTAAATATAATAAAATATGACGTACAAAATATATGTGATGTATTGTGATGGCACTGATTTTATTTAGGTTACTTCCCTCTTTAATGACTGTTTCAGGATGTAATGCTATAGTTCACTTTTATTAATGACTTTTTTTGTTAGTATGTGAAGAAAAGTCCCCCAAATTCTTTGCTGGTTGTTTCTTATCTTAGTGAAACAAATGTTACATATGTGCCAATCTTTAAAGAAAAAAACTGAAGGACAGTAAATGGCACAGAGGGATAATCAATAGAGCACATGTTCCAGTGCCAAGCATCATGCACACGGGACCCCTGGAATTGTGTGGGGCAGCAACCCTATTCTGGAGCCACGTAGTTCCAGGCCAGAATATTAACAGCACTGTGGCCTTGGGAATGGAGCTTATTTCTTCTGAGTGTCAGTTACCTCCTTTGAAAAATGAGACTAATACCTGTACTGCTGAGTATTTAAGTATATAGCATTATTAGTATTAATATAAGTATTAGTTATTTTAAGTGACAGTATATACAAAGTCTGAGCACATTGCCTGGCATCATAATAGGTGCTTGTTAAAAGAAATGTTGCTAATTGCAGTGTCTGCGAAGATTCATGATAGCTTTATTTATTTTTTTGGATATTCAGCTAAATTTGTGAACCACCAGACTAAAGGATCTATCTACTGTATATATTGTATTAATGTTGTTTGAAGTAGTAAAGTATAGTTGAAGAGGAAGATGTTTGAATTTTTTTTTTCCCAGATTGCAAGTTAAAATGCTGGCAACTATAAAATGGTGGATGTTTTTGGTCAATTTAGCACAAGAGCATGCTTGCTTAAAATATATGTCAGTAGATTATAGTTTATATGGCGTAATGGATTGACTATATATGTATATCATCTTATCTCTGTAGGACAACTTTGAATATTTGAGGAGGTTTAAAAAATCTAAAATATTATGCAGGTTAAGTATTTTGTCACTAATTTTAAAATATTACTAGGTATTCTAAGCTGTTTTGCCCAATACAGGATTTTTAAGGGACTTTTTACACCTGATAATACATATACATACAAGTAACTGAAAATCAGATATTTCTCTTTGTTTTTAATTTTTACTTGGGAAGTTTATTGTATTTTATAATCTGGTTAACAGATAATGTAATGTTTTTGGACTCTCTGGAAAGAGATCCTCAGATTTTAAAATAGATTAATCTTAACCTTTTGAGTCCTAGAGCCCTGTGAGAACATGAAAGCACTGGTCTCTCCTCCAGAAACTTCAATTACGTACAACCAACTTGCGTCATCTTTCAAGAGAATCACATTTGCCCTTGAAACCTATTTATAAACTTCCCTAGGGGAGTTGATAAATTCTATAAATAATGACCCTGTTTACAGGTGATAAACCATTGTTAATTCTAGATTACTTGGGAATGCAGGGGTCTGATAGGTTTTACTACTGATGGTATGGTTTGTGGTCTTGGAGTTTTCAGAATTAGTCATTGATTCCTACTGATTGTTGAGATTCTCAGGTGTGTTTAACCCAGATCTGTTTTTGACTTTAGGTTTGGCATAATTTTTTTCTGTTTCTTCAATTTGTGACTGTATTAACTTAGATAGCTACAATAAAACATCTCTACTATAAGATTGTTCAGTAACTCCTAATTTGGTATTAACCAGGAAAGACAATTACATTAGCCCATGTTTGATGATGGCAGCTGTAACCAAATTTTTAATATTATTTTAAAATATGTAGTTTTTTGCCTTAATAGATTCCTCTACCTATTGGGATCCATTTTGATATGCTTGTTGAAGATTTATTTCACTATGTGCTCAACTACTAAATTGAAAAAGGATTAAATTTAAAATATTAAATAGTAGTAGGATGGGTTACAAAAAGGATATGAAATAAATTGTGGTGGCTGTTTTATTACATAACTACCTCTTCCTTTAGTTCTGTAAAAGCATTATCACTAGTCCTGAATTTAAATTAGGCATACTAGAATGTTTTTACCTAACAAAAAGTTAGTCCTTTTAAGTGCAGTTATGTCTACATGTCTGCACTGTTACCGAGAGATAAGGTAAGACGGAGTTCAAGGTTCATTGCCTGATATGGTTTGTGATATCTCATTTTCCTATACTGTCACCAAAATAGCAATGTGGATGAAGTCATCTTTAGAAGATTCTGTTTAAGAGGAGCATTTAATTTTGATAATCTATACTCTGATAAAGGAAGTTCATTAAACTACTGCGCATGTCTGAATATAAGGAAATGATCACTTAGAAAAGAGAAGGAGTTACTTTTTATTTGAATTTTTACAAAGTGCTCTCTCAATTACTTTATTTTAAACAGCTAGCATTTTTTTTGGAAAACATTGTTGGGAGAGAGAGTCTTTGCATTCATACAAAGCTTGCTGGATATGCCAAGTATGCAGGGCCTGACCGTCCTATACCCAGGCCATTTCTCAGAGTTATGTTTGCCGTGAGAAACTTTGAGGGATGAGGTAATAATCTTCCCCAGACTAGGACAAAGAGCAGGCCTGCTTATAGCTTGTTATAAAACTGGTGGATTCCCAAGTTCAGTGTAACACAACTCACTGTGTATAACTCTCCTGGAACACAACTCTGGATGTACCTTTTCTGTAATCCCCTGGAACTTGGTTGGGGAGGAGACCTGCTTTAAACATACTGGCTTGCTGCTTTTTCTCCGACCCAGGAGTCTTGTGTCATTAGCTAGCATCCATGAAACAGGAACAGGGTAACTTATGTAGCTTGTATTCAAATCTCAGACCCAAAAGACACATTACCCTGAAACAGTCACAGTAAATGAAAGTTTAGGAAGCTTATAGAGTTGACCTTATGTAATCAATTAAAATTCAAGGCAAAGAAATTTAGCACATAGTAGAAATTTTTTCCTGAAGATATGACGTCACATTTGCAAGTTGTGGGTATCAATATAATTCAAGCCTTTTAGAGATCACCAAAACAATGCAGTATCGTGAGTACTAGAAATCATGAACATTATGCCTACAGGACTAATGAAATAAACAGCTGTCCAGATGTTGGGCAAATAAATATTGTGTCTCTGAATACAGTTTTCAGGGCCAGAATTATACATGAATTCAGAAAAATTCTGTATTTGGAAAATCTTGGGACAGAAGTAAAGGTTAGATGAAATTTATTGAAGATCATGTAAAGACTTTAAAAGCTGTAAAATATATAGGAAAAAGTGATTATTTCTATATTAATATTTTATAGATTTTGTGAGTAATATATACCAGTTATAGCATAATAAAACATAAGTATTTTATTTGTAGCTCTTGAAGTTTCTATGTAAGTGTGCCAGAAGATGTTTTAATTTTTTCATTACAGAAATTGGAGATCACTTTATATTTGTGGTAGCCTTGTATTCAGACAGTGTCCTTCTAATGTAGGTCGTTGCTGAGTTAATTTACTGTTTTCCAATTTTCTTACTAGCTGTCAAATCACTAGAGCCTCAGAAATGCTTTGAAACTTCTAGAATGTAATGCTTCAGAAATAATTGATTTTTAATTGTATTTTCTTCACATTTGTCACTAGTCTCGTCTTTCTTGTTCTCATGCTTACATTGTTAATAAGAAAAAGGCTTGTCTAGGTATATGAAGTTCCAGAACATAGTTTATTATTTATCACTGTATTATCAATCATCTATTATATCATATATATGTAAATGTATCTATACACAGCTCTAACATTTGGTTAGATTCTTGTTAATATAGTAATGTTTTTTTTTTTTTCAGGATCAGTCTTACTGAGTATTGGGGCTCAAAGAAAACCAAACTACATTTTTCCAACCCCAGAATTTTAATATTCAAAATCTATATTGAGGGAATTGAGAGATGTTTCTACTTTTTGTCTAATTTTAATTCATTAGGTGAAATTTTTATTTGTATTTTATACTATCAGTTTATTTACTATCAAATATTTATTGAATGCCTACCATGAACCAGGCAAGATAGACTTGAGGATATAATGATGAGCTGAAAAGCATTACATTTTCTGCCTTCATGGCACTTAGTGGAGGAATCAAACATTAAAGGATCACACAAGTGAAAGCTGGAACTCTTGTAGTGCCATTAAGGAGAGCTAAGGGAATTCTTTAGGAACCTGGCTCAGGATATAACAAATGTTCAGTCTTCATTGAACTAAACTACAATTAACTGCTCTCTTGACACAGTAAACTATCATCTGTGGCAAAATTGAGAATGATCATGCGAATAACACAGAGCTGTAGATAATTTAAAAATCATATTTTAGTGTCAGTAGAAAGCAGTAAGAATCTTATATCTACTCAGTCTTATGTATGTGTTAAACATTTACATACCACTTTTGTCTGAGACTGGGTCTGTAATCTAGTGTTGTTACATTGCTATGTAGACTAATTTGTAAACTAGCCATTTGTATGTAAGTGGAGTGTTAGTTGCCTTTTACACTAAAAGAAGTGTAAGATATGGGAGAATTTTTGTTAAAAGGGAGAAAGGATGAAGTGTGTTTGAAGAGAGATTAAAAATTTATCCTGGGGCCAGCCCAGTGGCGCAGCAGTTAAGTGTACACGTTCCACTTCAGCGGCCCAGGGTTTGCCAGTTCCCAGGTATGGACATGGCACTGCTTGGCAAGCCATGCTGTGGTAGGCGTCCCACATAGAAAGTAGAGTAAGAGGCACTCAGATGTTAGCTCAGGGCCAGTCCTCCTCAGCAAAAAGAGGAGAATTGGCAGCACGTTAGCTCAGGGCTAATCTTCCTCAAAAGCAAAACAAAACAAAACAAAAAAACAAAAACAAAAGAAGTTTTGACATAGTTTAATGGTATTATGGAAATTAAGCCTCTTTAGTGTCTAGATAGCTGGTCCATTTAGAAATCCAGTAGTATACATACAGAGTAATATATAATTGGAATATACTTTTTTTTTACAGTTTTTACCCACCTATTGATGAACCAGCTATTGGAAGTAAAAATATTGATCTGTCAGGACGACAGGAAAGAAAACAAATCTTCAAAGGGAAAACATTTGTATTTCTAAATGCCAAGCAGGTAATGTTATAAGCTAAATTTTCCTAAAGTAAACATTATAAGCTAGGATAAATTATTACTGTTATCAATAGTTGTTAATGCAGTTTCTTTCAGGATTTTGTGGAGAAGTGTGAAGTGGAATAAAAAACTGCCCAGGCATCAGAACCTGCCCAGTGTTCAAGTATATGATTGTGTTATTTCTAATGTCTGTTAATTGGCCTATTACTTAAGTATATATAAATGTGTAGGTGGGTGGGGGGGAGACAGAAAACTTTTAAGTCCTTACTTGTTCTGATAGTAAACAACTGTTGATTGTCTTCTGTGTGCTGAAATGAGAATTCCAGAAGTTTATGTTGTAGTTGGAAAAATCATGCAAGTAAGCCCAAAGTTAGAATACTGTGTGATGAGGAGCTGCAGACAATGTAATGATTCCAGGGCTGCAGAAATACCTGGTAAACTAGGCATTTTCTCAGAGTAGAGGCTCAGGTTGTCCTCTCAAGAAGTAGAACCAATTCTACTTTTATGTTGCTTCCCAAATCAGATTCTTAGAATTTAAAAAATGTACTCAAGAAACTAATTGTGGGGGCCGGCCTGGTGGTGCAGCAGTTAAGTTCGCACATTCTAATTTGGTGGGCCACGTTCGGATTTGGTGGCTGGTTCGGATCCTGGGTGCAGACCTACACACTGCTTGTCAAGCCACGCTGTGGCAGGCATCCCACATAAAATAGAGGAAGATGGGCACAGAGGTTAGCTCAGGGCCAGTCTTCCTCAGCAAAAAAGAGGAGGATTGGCAGTGGATGTTAGCTCAGGGCTGATCTTCCTCAAAAAAAAAAAGAAAAGAAAAAATTAATTGTGGCTATTTTATTTCTTTTTCTTTCCATTTTAGCATAAAAAATTAAGTTCAGCAGTTGTTTTTGGAGGAGGAGTTGCTAGGTTGATAACAGAAAAAAATGAAGAAGAAGATAGTTTCTTTTCAGCTCCTGGAACTTGTGTTGTTGATGTAGGAATAACAGATTCACCGAACTTAATTCCTGACTCTCAGAAAAAATGGATTCATTCAATTATGGATATGCTCCAAAGGTAGAGAATTATTCTTTGTTAGTAAAAAAATAAGCAAGTAGGTGATTTTATATCTAAGTTGTTGCACTCCACATAGCAATGTAAAAGTATATATAAGAATTATAAAGATTTTATAATGTCTGGTACTTGAAAATTTATTATGACTTAGTATGTTAGAAATAGAATATCTTTATTCATGACAATTTTACCTCAATATTTATTTTTTGCTGCTTTTTTGTTACTTTAATAGAATTTGTAGAATTTACCTCTAAATTAATAAAGTAGTATTTGTTTTTCTGTAGAACATGTAACGGTTGAGAAAGTTAAAACTCAAATGTAAAATTTTTTTCTGAAACTGCCTAGAGCTGAAATGTATTTGTCTTTTGATGATTATTAGCCATTAAAAATGCATATAAAAGGGGCTGGCCCCGTGGCCGAGTGGTTAAGTTCGCGTGCTCTGCTGCAGGCGGCCCAGTGTTTCGTTGGTTCGAATCCTGGGCGCGGACATGGCACTGCTCGTCAGACCACGCTGAGGCAGCGTCCCACATGCCACAACTAGAAGAACCCACAACGAAGAATACACAACTATGCACCGGGGGGCTTTGGGGAGAAAAAGGAAAAAATAAAATCTTTAAAAAAAAAAAAAATGCATATAAAATTTTTTATCTATCTTATATAGGCCATTATGGGAAAGTGGGAAAAAATATCAGCTATCTCAGAATAGTATTTGTAGTGGAGAGGGAGAGTGTGAGAGTGCTAAATCAAGGGATTTTTTTCCCAGACTCTTTGTTGGTGTTAATAGTCTTAGCAATGTTGAAACCAAAATGTATTGTAAAAATATCAAGCTTGGCAGTCATTTGACTAAATTTCTTTCAGCTAACAAAAAGTGAGGGCCTAGGGCATTTATATGCCGAAAAAGTCCATAGCTAGCTCCCCACAATATTCATTTTTCCTGTCCCAGGAGTTCTGACCAGGGAGATTTTTTTTTCCTTTTTTCCTTTTTTGCTGAAGTAAAAAGTAAAATTTCAGTCATCTGTCCCATGTATCTTTTACTTAAATGGAGATGTATTAGCTGCTATGAAAAGAAAATCCCTGTGTAACAAAAACCATTTTACTACTACAGCCAAAATTTACTGTGGTTCTAGTATGTTTTAGGCACTGGGAGTATAATGGTAAACAAGATAGCCATGGTCCCTGCTACTATTGGAGCTTACTTCTAGAGGGAAAGACAGATAAAGAAAGGTAAACAGATAATTACAAATGTGTATAAAGGAAGCAGAATAACAGGGTAGACGGGAGAAGTTTATTCTAAATAGAAAAGGCCTCTTCGAGGCAACATTTTACCTAAGGCTAGTTTTTCAGAGAGCCAGGCAGAACAGCAGCAATAATAGCTACACTTATGTAATACCATATAGTAGGTCCTGTTCTGAGAGTTTTACGTATGTAAAGACATTTAATCCTCACACAACCCTATGTATTATTTACTGTTAAGATCCCCATTGTGCAGATAGGGCACAAGGGGGTTTCAGTAGAACACAGGGAGTGAGCATGGGAGCCAGGATGTGAACCCAGGGAGTGTAGTTCCAGAGTCTGTGCTCTTCACCATTACGTCTCACTGCCTTTCATATACAGAGATCCCAAGGTAAGAAAATAGCTAGAGTGGGAGATTGCTCAGAGGCTGGTGCCTTGATCATGAGGGGACATTTGGGTCTGTGGTCTTTGGCCCCTGTTACAGTTTGGTTTTGGAGGGAGGAAAATTTTTCGGTTTGGGAAAGACTGTCACTTAAAATAACAACTGTCCACTTAGTCCAAGCCCTTGATGGCCATTGAAGGTGCAGTTTATATCAAGCAAGTGGCCAGTAAAACCAGCTATTGATTGAATTTCAGACAACAGGGCAACACTGGGATTGGTGCTGTATTGATTAGATGTCAGAAGTGGGTATAGGATGTCAGTGGTTAAGATTAAATATCTTCTGAAGAAGGATAGAAGTCAGTACATCCCTGAACTATAGTAAATAGCACACATTCATTTTGTTCACTAATTATGTAATTAGTTCTTTTTAATTTTGTAATGTGTCTGAGAATCTGCCCCCCCAAAATACAAGCTAGATCCTTAAAAACAACCTACCTTACTGTATTGTATCCCCTAGCCCAGTTTCCCCCTACATGGGATAACTATCATCCTGATTCCTGTGCTTATCATTTACTTGCTTTCTTTTATATATAGTTTTATTGCTTGTTTATGTATTCCTAAAATGCGTGTGTGTGTTTGTGTGTGTGCGTGTGTACTTTTTAGTTGATTTAACTTTATATTATGGTCATCATGCTACATGTAATCTTTGGAGATTTTTCTCAATGTTATATTGCCAATATGAATTCATCTGTTTTGTTGCATGTTGCTGTAATTTGTTTGTTTTGATGGTTTCATTGTGTGAATATACGACACTTTGTTTGTTCACTCCCCATTGAAAAAAAATCTTGTTTCCAGATTTTTATTATTGTAAACACTGCTAGCAAGATTATTTTTGTATGTTTCCTGTTGGTACTTGTACAGGATTTTATTTAGGGTATATTACCAGAGTTAGACCTGCTGGATCATAGGTTATGTGAATGCTCAACTTTAGGAGGTAGTATCAAACTGTTTTCCATTTTATACTCCCACCCACATTAATATGAGAGATCAAGTTAGATGCACATCATTTTCAGCACTTTATCATTTTTGCCAAATGAATGGATATATAATCATATCTTGTCATTTTGATTTGTATTTCCTTGATCACCAGTGATGCTTAACATTTCTTCAAACATTTGTTGAACATTTTTCCTCTTTTGTAAAATAGCTGTTCATGTCTCCTGCTCAATTTTCTATTGGGATAATTGTATTCTTTTTTTTTGATACAGATTTCTACAGTTTTATGTGTTATCCTCGTGTGTGTTTATATTTAGTTCTATACAGTTTTATCACATGTGTAGGTTCATGTATTCACCACTGTGGTCAAGATACAGAGCAGTTCCATCACCACAAGGATCTCTCATGTTGTAATTTTATAACCACACCCACCTCCCACTCCCTGTCCCTGGCAACCGCTAATTTGTTCTCCATTTCTAAAAATTTTATCATTTAAAAAAAATGTTATATAAATGAAATCATAAGCATATAACCTTTTAGGATTGTCTTTTTCACTCAGTATAATGCCTTGGAGATTCGTCTAAGTTGTGTGTATCAATAGTTCATCTTTTTTTATTGCTGAGTAGTATTCCATAGTATGACTGTACTACAGTTTGTTGAGTCATTTGCCTATTGAAGGACGTCTGCGTTTTTCCAGTTTTTGTTACAGATAAAGCTACTGTGAACATTCATGTACAGGTTTCTATGTGAACATAAGTTTTTATTTCTCTGGGATAAATGCCCAAGAGTACAGTTCTTGGATTCTATGGTAATTGCATATTTGTGTGTTCTTCTTTTTGATTTGTTAAGTATTCTTTCTATATCCTTGATGTTAATCCTTTTGTCAGTTATATGTATTGCGGAATCTGTTACCACTTTGTAACTTTTTACTGTGTTGAATGAAAACACTTAATTTTAGTAGACTAAAAATTAAGTCTTTTATTTCAGTCAGTGCTTTTGTATTTTGTTTAAGAAATCTTTTTCTGTTCCCAAATCAAAAAGATATTCACCTGTATTTTTTACTAACTTTTTACTAGTATTTAATGTTTGTTTTTGAAATTTGTTTTTAGTCTATCTAGAATTGATTCTGTTTTATACCAGAGTTCCATACATGCATAAGAATGTTTTTGGCTTTATTCTGTTACATTGATCAATATGTCTATCCTTGTATCAACACCAGATTTACCACTTTGTCTTCCTTCATTACTATAACTTTAAGTCCTTATATCTAATAGGACAAATCTCTTTCTGCTCTTCTTCAGACGCATCCTGGCTATTGTTGGCTCTTTATTTTTCCATATACATTTTAGAATCATCTTTTCACAAACCTTGTTGGGATTTTGATTAGGAATTCCATTGACTCTACAAATCAATTTGGAGAGAATTAACAGTATTTATAATTTCTCTGTAGAGATCTTGAATACCTTTTATTAGATGTATTCCTAGGTTACTACATATTCTCTGGTAGATATTGTATCTCTGATAGGTATAATATAAACATATGATATTGTCTCTTTAATTGTATTTTCTAGTGGTTTACTATTGATAATATACAAATTTAGCTGACATTTAAATATTAATCTTATATCCTGCCACTTTCCTAGACTTACCTTTTATTTCTAATTTATCTGTAGTCTTTTTTTGTATAAATCATATCATCTGTAAATAATGTTTCTATCCTCCTTTATTTATTTTAAGGAAGATTAGCCCTGAGCTAACTACTGCCAATCCTCCCCTTTTTGCTGAGGAAGACTGGCCCTGAGCTAACATCCGTGCCCATCTTCCTCTACTTTATATGTGGGACGCCTACCACAGCATGGCTTTTGCCAAGCAGTGCCATGTCCGCACCCAGGATCCGAACTGGCGAACCCCGGGCCGCCCAGAAGCGGAACGTGCGCACTTAACTACTGCGCCACCGGGTCGGCCCCCTCTATCCTCCTTTTTAATCCTATGCCTTTGATACCCCTCTCTTTCTTTTTCTGTCTCTCTTTCTTTGTTTTGTACCAGCTGGGAGCTCTAGAGCAGTGTGGAATGGAAGTGGTGTTAGTAGCCACATTCATCTCATTATTGACTTTAGAAGGAATGCTCACAATGTTTCCCCATTTAAGATGATGTAATGTCTGTATAACATTATTAAATATGTATTTAAAATGTTTTTATTTTATATAGCTAATCTTTATAATTAATTTTCATAGTATAATTACAATTTCAAGAACAGTAGGGTAATACAATATCAATTTTGAGTTGCGTGAATTTTAAGTAGGTATATGTGATCACTTGGTTGTAATATTTCAGGTCTTTTCTTAGCATAATATTATTATAATTGCACATAGTTGAGCTTTATTTAAGTTAACCCAATGCATACAGAAAACAAATGTTAAGCATTTGAAACACCTTTTAGACTACTGCAACCAGTTAAGATACCTTTATAATAAATGTTAAGTTTTCTAGCTCTTAAAATTTGAGGTGTAGTTTCTATACTGTGTTATTATTAAATTGTATTAATTATCTTTGTTTTATAAGTCATTAGTCACATTATAAAATGACATAAGTTCACCATAAGATTCCTTTAATAAAATTCCTTAATACATGTAAATTTGGTAAAATCATTTGATTTACTAAACTTAAAATTATAGCACATGTATAGATGTAGCTTATATACGGTTCTTCGTACTTTTTTCTCACCTTCCCCTTCTCCCCTCTTCTTCTTTCTCGTGAGTTTTATCTTAGGATTCCAGTAATCATAGATTTGCTTATAAAAATCTGTTTTATTGTTTCATTTGGGTATTAGTGTTTTCTTCTTATTCTGAAAATTATAGACTTTTAATACTGGAAGGGTCTGTATCCTTTTCTCTAGACCTTTATTTTACAAATGAAATCACTGAGTTACTAGAAGGTGGTGAACTTGCTCAATGTAATGTTGCTCCAGTGAGTAAGCTAGTATTCTGTTTTTGAAATTCTCTCCATACCATAAAATGGCAGTATCTCTTTAGAGGAAAAAAAAAAGGATATATTCATTTTGACATCATCTTAATAAAAGTTGTTAGTTTTAATACATTATCATACTTAAACTATTTTATTCTAATAGGCAGGGTCTCAGACCTATTCCTGAAGCAGAGCTTGGATTGGCAGTTATTTTCATGACTACAGAGAATTACTGTGATCCTCAGGGCCAGCCCAGTACAGGTAATTAAAGCATTATTTTATTGATTCTTTAGCAGCTTTATTTGTTATGTAAATTGATGATAGGCTGTATGCACATTGCTCGATACTTGCCAGGGGTAACCATTTTCACCATATTTTAAAACTCATCTATTTGTCCATTCATTCATTCATTCATTTATTTGATAAATATTTGTGGCTGCCTTGTACTAGGCACTGTTCTAAGTGCTGAAGGTACAGTGAGACAAAGTACACAAGATACCTATTATTCTAAAGGTCAGGATTCAGACAGTTAACAACCAAACACACACATCTTATAAGTTCTCTTAGGGCCAAGTACTAAGAGAAAGCTAAAACAGGGTGATGCAATAGTGACTGGGAGCAGGCTATTTTAGATTGGTGCTCAGAGAAGGTCTCACTGAGGATGTAATATTTGACCCCATGCATGCTGAATGACAAGAAAAGGCAGCCATGGGAGGATCTGGGTAGCAGAATTCCAAGTGGAAGGAACAGGTCACAATGGCATCTGCCTGGAGCATGGATTCCAGGGTTCCAAAATGGAAGTGAGCTTTCTATGAGTAGAATGCTATTGTGGAGGTCCAGGTGAGAGAGAGCCTGGTGTCTTAGACCAGAGTGGTAATAGTGGATGGAGATGCAGAAAAATAAACAGATTCAGGATGTATTTTGGAACTGGACCCAGCAGAACTTGTCTGTGGAAGAATTAGAAACAACTTCTAGTTTTTTGGCATGAGTAACTGGTTGGGTGATGATGCCATTTACTGAGATGAAGAATGCATATTATAGTCATCTCAGTGTTGACTATCACAAAAGCCATTGTACTCAGAGGCAGCAACTATTATCCCCTTGTTATTTTCCCCTACTTTTCTTGAAAGTAAGCTGATGTTGCCATCGTGAAGATGGTTCATTTATTCTTTTTTACCTTAGATATTTTTACATTTGTTCTCTCTAGTAACTTTTCTCTTCTTTGCCTGGCTATCAGAGTATCCATTCTATACTTTGTATACATTTATTTGCCTCCTGGCTTCTATCTATAGTTAGTTGTCAGCAGTTATTGGACTTTGGCTAAAAAATACAAGTTAGGACAGCACTACGTCGTTATACACCCCAGCAGGTATCATTCACATTATGGCCTACTGAATGGCATCTGTGGAGTTGGACAGTGTACCTCTTGACTAGCTATACTCTGCAACACAGGTTTTACAAATTAGGTAAGTGCTCAGCTAGATTTTGGAAGGAGTAAGCCCTTAGAGCCTAATGACCAGGAATTGATTAGATGTGTAGGTCATTAGTAATAATGATTGCTAATAATAACTGCTCTTTCTTGAGTTTGCAGAGACTTTACATATGTCATCAAAATTTAATCTGCAAAACAATCCTTTTAAGATAAATGATATCATGTACATTTTATAGATAAGGGAACTAACATACAGAAAGGTTAAGATTAGCCAAAGGTCACATAGCAAATAATTGGATTCAGATTGGCTCGTAAGTCAAAGCTGTTAGGATATTATTACACTGCAGTGCATATTTTGATGTGTAAAGTTTTGGGAAGTGATGGTGTAGAGGTAATGGGAGCAGATGTAACAGGATTGATGTCTCATAAATTTGACAGGTTAGTATTTTAATATTTGCATAAGAATGTTTATTCATCTGATAGCTCTTCCATTTCCCACTGAGTACACTAAGTATGTTTCTGTCTGTACATAGGTAACCTTCAAATACAGTTTTAAGTGATGGGGAAGTTTCCACCATGTTCAAATAACTTGTTTTGGTAGAATTGTGATATGATGAATATTTCTCCAAAATTTACGACTAGCATTCCCAGAATTTGTCCTTAAAGTGAAAAGCTAAAGACCAACTCTTCAGCCTTTCTTAGAGAATTACTTTAATGTGGATACCAAAGGAGAGCCATATTCTTGGAGAAGCTGTCTGTTAGAGACCTGCACAACCTTTAGAAATGGCATGTGCCAAAGATATTATTTTGTTGACAGTGGATTTCTTTTCTGTTACAGAAAAAAAAAAAACCTATTAGTAATTTCAGATTTTAACAATATTACAAAAAATGTATTAAAAAAACAGAATTGTTGGGTCTAAGAGAGTAGCTCCCCTTGTCTCAGCCCCAATTTGGGAGAATTGGCCTTTGTTTCTGTTTTAGAAAACTAGTTCTCAACTATATATATATGCTTCAGAAACATTTTTTAAGGCAAATTCACGTTCTCTGTAGTTCAGAATATTCTGGGGTGCAGCCAAGGCATCTGGGTTTTGTTTTTTGGGTGTTTTTGGTTTGGTTTGATTAATTTTTAGTTCGTGTTTCTCATACAAACCCCAAGAACCACTGGCTTAGAATATCTAGGGAAAGACTGAACTAGAGAGGAGTCCTCTTTTATAAATGTGGAACAGGCACTCAGAGTACACAATTCAGTCATTTTTTATTCTTAGTAGACCTGAAATTTTCCCTCTCACAGCCGCTGCCCTATTTGAACCCTGCATGTCTTTCTTTCCTGAGGGCTGTTATAATTGCCCCGAGTAATGGTCCTGCCCCCATATTCATCTCTACAGTTAATATTTCACTTTGCCTCTAGACTCACCTTCCCTTTTCTTAAAAGGTTTTACTAGCTCTCATTATCTATAGAATAAACCCCTAAGCCCTTTGTCTCAACTTCCAAGCCATCAATTGGTTAGCTACAGCCTATCTCTTCCCATCCTCATCTTTTTTTTAACATGTGCCTTATTATGTATAGTTCCTGCACTCCTTCACCTTGCTCATCATGGTCCCTGTTCCTAGAATGCCAATACTACTCTTCAAAATCTGACTCATTCTGCAAATGCTCACCTCTTTCATGAAGTTTTTCTTTGTTGTTTTGTCTCCCATAACTTTCCTCCAAGTCAGGATTATTCTGTATTCTATACCCCAGTATTGGTTGATTTTTGTTTTTGTTTTTGTTTTTTGTTTTTGCATTCCAGTTAGAGTTTCTTCCTACTTTGAAATATAACCAGTTGTTTTCATGCCTCTTTCAGCCAATAGATTGATTATAAGCGCTTAATAATTTTGGATTCCCTCACAGCACCAAGCACAGTGTTCGTTTGTAGTATGACTCTTTGCTTAATTGAACTAAGTCATTGGTACACAAGATTCTTTTTGCCACTGTGGAGCAACAAAATTTTATCATCCACTGTTGGAAGTGTATTTATGGCTGAAAGAGCTTAGAGATCATCTGATCTGTCTTTCTATTAAAATGTAGGAGATCTCAAGGCTGAGAAACATTAAGGTCCCATAGATAGTTCATGGCCAAGCCAATCTTAAAATCTGGGTTTTCTGACTACTAGACCAGTGCGTTTTCTATTGTATTATTTCATAAAGAAACAAAATCATAAGGAATTGGTAAAAATCTACACTGTCTTGAGTAGTATTACTTCTTGCACATATTCATGGGTAGGTGTGTGGATTCTAAGCCATAGACATCCAACTTAAAAAAATTTTAGAACACAACCAGTTTTGGGGGAGCAGAGTGAATGCATGCCTCCTTCCCTCCCTTTTTCCTTTCCTTTCTTTTGTCCTTTCTGTTCGTATTCATTCATTTATTTATTCCACAAGTATTTATTGAATATTTGTTATATACTTGTAATTATTCTAAACATTTGGAATAAAGAAGTGAGCAGATCAGAGCAGATCTCTGCCCTCATGATATTTTTGGCTAGGAGAACATTGTAAATAATCTTATTGTTGACAAACCTCAGTTTTTCTGGGTTGTTAGATTTGATTTATAAATTGTTTCTTTTAGTGATTATGTAAGCATTTGTAATTATCATCTTTTACAAACTTCTGTGGAAGCCAAAATAAATTTTAGGGATATATGTGTTTAAGGAAATGCCAATGAGCTTCTGGGGTGGTCATGTAAGGAAAACGGCAGAAGTCATTTAAATACTTGAATTTAAAATCAGTAATAAGCATTTATTAAACACATCCTATGTCATGAGGGCCTAACAGATTGATAATTTAGCTTAGAGACTTGAGAAATGTCAACTTTTAACATTTTCAGCTAACAATTTAATTCCATTAACTTATTTTTATCCACTATATACCACACATTGCTCAGGGACTGAAGATATAGAAATGAGCAAGACTTGGTCCCTCTTGTCAAGAAGATTCCAAGTCTAATAAGGGAAAGTTAACAAGTAAGCCAGTGTAGTATAAAGTGATGATAATGGTAACAGCTACACTTGCATAGTGCTTACTGTGTTCCAAGCATTTTTCTAAGTGCTATCTTTATATCAATTCATTTTTCCCTCAGAACTTGTGAGGAAAGTATTATATTTATCCCCATTTTATAGATGAGGAAACTAAGAGAAGTTAAGTAACGTAACACGTGTCACACAATTAGTGATAGTGTGTTAAAAGTTTATGGAGTGATGTAAATGGTGGGATGGGAGCTAAAAGGAGGGGCACCTAATTCAGTGCGGGAGGTTGAAGAAAAGTATGCCAGAAGAATTAAATTGAATTAAATTGCTTGCACTTGAATTAAATCGCTGTTCTAGTAAATAAAATGATGAAATAATCATGGTTTTCTGGAATAGCCACAAAATTTGTCTAAAACTGTTTATGTCTTCTTTTCAGATATTGTGTTCCTTCTAAAAATAAAACTCACATTGATTTTGATTTGTGTAGATGATAGGGTAGTTATACTTTCTGTGAGGAAGAAATGTGATTTTTGGGTCTGCTGACTTAAAGCATAATTTGAATTAGAATTTAAGTTGGTTCTATTTTTATTTAAGTTAATAATACTTCACCACGAAGGATGTGATGTATCTTTAAAATGATTTGATTTAGATAAGCCCATCACAGATGCCAACAGGCTGCTATAGGTGATTTTGTTAAGTATTTGTTGGCTCTACTGACTGGAGACAACCGTGTGCTGTATTGCCTAGTTAATTCCCTCAGCATGGCAGTCTAACAGTTTTAAGTGACCAAATGTTCATCTCGTGTCTAGCAGTTGTGATTCTTTCACTTGTGTGATTTTCAGGATTGAAGACAACGACTCCAGGGTCAAGCTTTTCTCAAGGCTTGTCAGTCAATGAAAAACTGATGCCAAGCGCCCCAGTGAATACTACAACATATGTAGCTGACACAGAATCAGAACAAGCAGATACATGGTACAACTTCATTGTTAATGAACTATTGTTATTTTTCTATCAATAAATTAATAGTATATTCAAGAAATAAAGTCAGTGCCTTATCAGGTCATCTCTTAGGAGATAAGCATGGGAGAGTGGGATGCCAGGGAAAATAATATTTTAGGACAGGGATCAGCAAACTTTCTATAAAGGACCAGAGAGTAAATATTTTTGGCTTTGTGGGCCGTCGATTTCTGTCACAGCTCCTCATCTCTGCCATTGTAGCATGAAAGCAGCCCTAGACAACATGTAAGTGAATGAGTATGGCTGTGTTCCAATAAAACTTAATTTACAAAAGCAAGTGGCAGGCCAGATATGGTCTGCAGTCCATAGTTTACCAACCTTTGTCTTATGATAATTTTTTTTTTGTTCCTTGCAAATGTACAGGGAAGACTATAAAGAATTATACTACTTTATTTGTGACTGGTAAAATAAGTTTTAAATAAATTTGTTTGCATTATATGATGTTGCCTGTATTTGAACATTACTTACGGGGTCGGCCCAGTGGTGCAGTGGCTGAGTTCACATGTTCCACTTCTTGGCGGCCCTGGGTTCACTGGTTTGGATCCCAGGTGTGGACATGGCAATGCTTGGCACGCCATGCTGTGGTAGGCATCCCACATAGAAAGTAGAGGAAGATGGGCATGGATGTTAGCTCAGGGCCAGTCTTCCTCGGCAAAAAGAGGAGGATTGGCAGCAGTTAGCTCAGGGCTAATCTTCCTCAAAAAAAAGAGAAAAAGAACATTACTTACAATTTTGGAGATACTTATATGTGTCTGTCTGGCTATCTAAATAATTCATGTTTGTTCATAAAGATAGTTTTTTAGTGGTTCTCTATTTGAAAAGGTTTTTTTTTGTTTTTGGAGTTTTTTTGAAGAGCAAAGCTAGTTCATTCATATTCTATGATATTTTTCATTTAAGACAGTATATTTTATTTTAAATAATCCATAGTGAACTGTTCATATTGAAAGATACTTATTATATCACTGTATTAGACCATATTTAAATTTTTACTACACCATGCTTTATATTAAGACCAAGTAGAACTTTTTAAGAGAAACTCATGTTTTGAAATTGTGAAATAAGAATAACAGAGGCAGTGTATATTCAACCATACATAATAGAACTGTGTGTTTGTTTTTAAAGAATTTTTCTGGTCATCTAGAGTTCTACTCTAGAGACTGCCATCTGGCTGGAATATAACCATATCAGTTCATCTAAAGTGATCTAAATACCCCATTATATATGATGCTGGAATGATAGGTTATTCTTTTTCTGACTTTCCGTCTTTTAATAATTTTTATGCCTGGCAATAATTTAAACTTTTTTTTTCTGCTTTCTCTCCCCTAATCCCCTTGGTACATAGTTGTATATCCTAGTTGCAGGTCCTTATAGTTGTGGCATATGGGACGCCGCCTCAACGTGGCCTAATGAGCAGTGCCATGTCCGCACCCGGGATCCGAACCCTGGGCTGCCACAGCGGAGCATGCAAACTTAACCACTCAGCCCCGGGGCTGGCCCCTAAACTTTTTTTTTTTTAAGATTTTATTTTTCCTTTTTCTCTCCAAAGCCCCCCAGTACATAGTTGTATATATTTTTAGTTGTGGATCCTTCTAGTTGCAGCATGTAGGATGCCGCCTCAGCATGGCTTGATGAGCGGTGCCATGTCCACACCCAGGATCCAAACTGGTGAAACCCTGGGCCGCCGAAGCGGAGCAGGCAAACTTAACCACTCGGCCACAGGACCGGCCCCTAAAGCAAAAATTACCTAGGATTATCACATAGTTTAATTTATCATAAGATACTAGGTTGGTATTCCATGTGTATTTGGCAGGGTTTTTTTGTTTTTGTTATTTTTGCTTAGGAAGATTCACCCTGAGCTAACATCTGTTGCCGGTCTTCCTCTATTTTGTATGTGAGCTGCTGCTACAGCATGGCCACTGATAGATGAGTACTGTAGGCCGGCGCCCAGGAACCGAACTTAAACCACTAGGCCACTAGGGCTGGCCCTGGCAGTTTTTTATAGCAGACCATGCCTGACAATATGTGCTGTAGAGGATGAAGAAGAGAAAAGGTATCATCTGTCTTCAGGGAGCTTTGATGACAAAGGAGCTACTTTCTTGGGTTAGTAAAATATACTCGCAGAAATATTGTCTGAAGATAATTATGTTCTAAAGCTGTATTACATTAGTACTACTTAAAGGACTTTGTTTCTAGATAAAAATTGCTGTAAATGTGACTGTTTACCTTCTGTTCTTTTGCTCCAGTATGGATTTGAGTGAAAGGCCAAAAGAAATCAAAATCTCCAGAATGAAACAAAAATTCAGAGGGCCTTCACAAGAAACATTCACTGTGAAGGAACCCCCCAAGATAAGCTCTAATAATAATAATACAGTATCAAATACTCTGGTTAGGATGAAAATCCCTAACTATCAGCTTTCACCAACGAAATTCCCAAGTGTAAATAAAAGTAGAGATCGGGCTTCTCAGCAGCAGCAGACTAACTCCATCAAAAACTACTTTCAGCCATCTACCAGGAAAAGGTATATTTTTACTAATACTTCCCTGTATCTCTGAAAAATATTAATATTTGTTATATGATTGTAGAATGGTAGTCTTATTCTGCTTAAGTATGCCCTTTGACCTATTCCCTCTTAGAAAGCACATAAGTTAGATTCTCCCTGATCCTTTTTTCTTCTGTTGTTTCATTTGCTGCATTTCTCTTGAAGGAGTGCTTTCCCACACCTTAGTTCTTTTGACCTACCTTTTTCCCTTGGTCACCTCTCACTTCTTTTAAGACCATGCTCCATTAATTATTCTCTCAATTTCTAGCACCTTTAATATCATCTAGGTCCTTTTTTTCTGTATTCAAAAGCTCTATCTGACTTTTGTTTTTTAAAACCTTTCCTTGACTTGGTTTCTTCTGTTAGCTACTGCCTTTTGTCTTTTACAATCACTGTTAAACTTCTCAAAAAAGGAGATTATTGTTATTGTTCCCATTTCTGTATGAAATAGTTCTTAACCAGCAATATTTCATCTTTACATGACATCCTTGAAAGTAACCATTGACACAGTTGCCAGCTCTAGTAGCCTTTTGGTAACATTCAACTCTTGAATCTTGAACCTTTGTCCTCTTCTAGTCTCATCTCAGTTTTTGTGTTGGTGGCCCATCCTCATTCTTTTGCCTCTCTTACTTTCCCCTTCACCCCCTTGGAAGACTCCTTTTCCTTCTCCTGCTTTTTATATACTCTGTACTATACTTTCATGGTTTCATGATTTTATTGCAGATGATCAATATATTTGGCCCTAACATCCTGTACATTTCACTTCTACTTTTCCACAGGAGTTTCCTGCTGTTTTCCCGAATAATAGGCCTATAGCTTTTTCTCCCCTGTCACTGAATGTGTGTTTTTGTTAGTAGTTCACTTTGTCAAGATCTTTGACTCTTTCTCCTCTGCCTCCCCAAACTAGTAGTGTTGATTCTTATTTTCAGTGTCTTGTAAATTCCTCCCTTTTCATCTGTTTGTGTTGCCAGCTCTCTGGTTCAAACTCTCAGCACCTAAATTATTACAGAAACCTCTTGATCAGTCTGTCCAGTACCCTGACATTAGATTAGCTTTATTAAAATATCACTTTGACTGTTCCAGTTCAACATGAATCCTGTAAAGCAGAGACCCAAGTTTTTATGTCCTCTGTGGGCCTTGTTGTTCTTAGTGCCAGTGAGTCAATTCCGACTCCTAACGGCCCTGTGTACTGTGAGAGCAGAACCCTGCCCAGTCTTTTTGTGCCATTCTCTCACTTTCCAGTGCTATATCAGTGTTCTACTGCTATTCACAGGGTTCTCATGACCAATTTTTTTGCAAGTAGATGGTGAGGTCCTTCTTCTTAGCCTTAGTTTGGAAGCTCTGCTGAAACCAGTCCGCCATGGGTGACCCTGCTGGTATTTGAAATACCGGTGGCATGGCTTTCAACATCACAGCAATGCAGCTGCCACAATGTGACAACCAACAGACGGGTGGTGTGGTTCCCAGACTGGCAAATGAACCCCGGGCCATGACATTGAGATCGACAAATCTTAACCACTCTTATGTGAATGAATGATGTAGTGTCGAATAGAAAACTCTTAGTCAACTATTTACATATTACTTGCAGTGTATAGTGTGTACTATATTCTGGATTTAGCCACTCTGACTTACTGTCTTGAATCAAGTTCTCATTAACCTGTCAGGTTTTGTTTCCAGGGTAATTTTTCCCTGCCTACAAGTTCCCTCAATTATAGAGTAAGCTATTGTTTCCTGGCAACAAGTCCTTTGTATTTTTATGTTTTTCTACCTTTTCCTCCACATTGCTTTATCAGCTACTGCTGCTTCAGCAAAGAAGATACACATCTCCAAATTGTTTTAGCCGTAGGGTTGATCAGTCGCATCAAAACAGAGTGTATGTGAATGATGTACTGTTTTCAGATGTCTATTTTTTGATTTCCAGTGATGTTGTTAATTAATAAAATCAAGAATATTGTGAAATAAATGGGGGAGGGAGTGAATATTGCCAAACCAAAAAATTACTTAGCTATGTTCATTTTCTTTTTTTGTTTTCTTCTCTCTTTTTTTAAATCTAAGGGAAAGGGATGAAGAAAATCAAGAAATTTCTTCATCTAAATCAGCAAGAATAGAAATGTCTTGTTCTCTTTTAGAACAAACACAACCTGCTACACCCTCAATATGGAAAAATAGAGAGCAACATCTATCTCAGAATGAGCCTGAAGGGAAAAAAACAGATAACTTACTTACAGATACAGATTTAAAATCCACTGTGAAAAATTCTGCCAGTAAATTTCTTTCTACAGAAAAGCTAAGATCAGAAAAAAGACAAGAAATTGATGATTTAGCCATAGAAGATGAAGTATTAGAACAGTTACTCAAGAACACAAGACCAGAGTTGGAAATCAAAGTGAAAGTTCACAAACAAGAGGAAGCCATCAATATTAGAAAAAGGCCAAGATTTGATATAGAAACAAATGGCACTTTTAATGATGAAGCAATATCAGAAAGTAACAAAATACCTGTAAGTAACATTTTTTAAATAAGTATTGCAAATAGAAACTTAGAATGTTAAAAAGTACTTTAGATATTTGTATTGACACTATGAGCATCCAAAAAATTATCTTCAACACCCAGTATTAAGTATAGGAATTTGTTGGTCAATAAGGTAAATGTTAAAAATACAGTTATTCTTTGACAGTATATAATAAATGACAACAAATAAAACTGTTATTCCTGATTGTTTTAATAGATTTCCAGGCTGTACTATTATATCAGACATTTGGCCATGCCGGTAAGTGTAGGAGATGCCTTAGTAAACAGGCACAGAAAGATAAAGTTAGTAAAACAAAATATCTACTAAGTAATTTTTTAGGATAAAACATGTATAATATCACTAGAAATTTTTATTTTCCTTTTGATCTTTAATGTCCTATCCTATTTTCGTAGAATGTTGATAATTTGTCTTACCCACTTTGGTCTAAGAAAATTCTTCAGAGTATTTCCTATTTTTTAGATCAGTAAGTTGGATATTGTTTGTAGACTAGTTAGCTTTTTAGGTGAGAACACTGACCTCATGAAATCAAAATTTAATATTCTAATCTCCCACATAGGTCCGTTAGCTCCACTCTCAGTCATGTCTATGGTTGTCCCCTCCTGTAAACAGCTACTGGATAAAGATAGGACTGAGTAAGAGGATAAGAATTAAGTGATTGGAAGGTGCAGCAATTAAGCATTTGATGAAAACTTAGTGTGTGTCAGGCACTATGTAAATTTATAGCTACTACTGAAAAAACAAAGTGTGTGTCCTATTTAGCCTATATGTTGGCATTTTCATATAAAAGGAGAGAATCATTTCTTATTTCTTATAAGTGAATCCTAAATGCCCTATGTGGACCAGCTGCATCAGAATTACTTGGCGAGCTTTTTAAAAATATGGATTCCCAGACCAAAGCCCCAGAGATCCTGATTCAGTACATCCAGTTTACTTCCCAGAAAAAGTTCTCTCCCTTTATTGGTTAAGAATACCTTTTGCTGTCTTTAAAAAGTCTAAAGTCAGTAGCTTAAAGATGATAGAGTTATTTTTTTCTTATGAAAGAAACCCAGAAGCAGGTAACCAAAGCTGCTTGGCAGTTCCATAATATTAATTTCCTGGGTGTCTGTCTTTCTAATCTATGAGATGGCACCTCTAGCCATCATGTCCACTTTCCAGGGAGGAAGAAGAAGGTGGAGAGAGAACAGGGTAAAGGTCTTTCTACGTGAGTTCCTCCCTACTTTCTAAGGAGCTTTTTCAGAAACCCCACCTGATAACTTTTGTTATTGACTGGAATTTAGTCATGGTTGTGCCACTTCCCATCCCTCCCCCTCAACTTACAACAGGGTTCTGGGAAATGTTTTCAGTTTGGTACATTGCTATCCTTAATGAACTTAAGAGGAAGAAAGGGAATGGATACTGAGGTATCCTCTAGCCAGATTGAGAACTTTAGAGACAGAGGGGTCTTTATTACCAAAGATTTAATATTAGCTGACACTTTACAGAAGACATTAATTGGACCAAGTGGTTTATATATCCTAGAAGTCACTTCTGCATCAATTTCCACTATAGTGAAGAGTTAGGTAAGTTAGTTTAATATGGCATTTGGTGAAATCCAAGGGATGATTTCCTAAGTTTAATAACTTTACATCTCTTTATAAAGATAGGTTTATTCTACTTGCATTATGAATTTACATTGTCACTTTAGCTCCAGACTCTTTCAGAATCTGTATTCAGGTTACATAATATTATAAGCATTTAGTCTTTAGAAAGTTAGGCTCTGTTATTTTGGCCACACCTTTGGATATGCATTTCCCTTGTGGTACCCTTTCCTCCTGTATTTATTTTTAATTTTTTCTGATATGTTCTTAATTCTTTCCCTAGTCTTCTTGTCCTATTAAGTACTTTAATCTTTTTTTATAGCCCTTTTTTTTCTTTTCCTTAAATTCTATCCCATATTGGCCCATTGCTCACAGTCTGGAAATTGTTATGGTTTAAGTCACAGAATTCTTTGGTCCATCCTTTATGGCTGCTATTAATCTTCTTAAATACCTACTTTGACCGCACATTCTCCCAGGGCTCGTGTCACCCAAGCTATATTTCATTAGATCCCAGACTGGGAGAGATGAGAAGTGAGCATCATACACCAGTGATACGGGAAACATTAAACAGTCTTTGTGAACCTGAAAACACTTGTCATTTAATAGCCAAGGTATACTTGTTATATAATGATCTCAGGGAATATAATTATTTTATTTTACTCTTGATTCTGTAGCATAGTTTTCTTTGTCCTTATTTTACTGTTTCAGAATTCATGACATTCTAAATAAAAATACAGTACAAAATAAATGTCATATTAGACTTTGGCACAGTGAATAGCAATTTGAAACACAGGTCTACCCTGCTTTTTTCTGTTAGCTTTCTCAGAATCTAATTCATTCATTCATTTAGTTATTCTAGGCACTGGGCGTGCTAACATGAAATGCAGTCAGAGAGGAAACGTTTGATAGGCCTTTAGGAGGTAGAATCTCCAGGCCTTGGTGATTGACTCAGTATGAGAAATGAGGCGAGGGGAAAGAATATAGGATATTTCCCAAGCTTGTAGTCCGAGTGTCTGGGTAGGTTCTGTGAGATAGGAAATAAAAACTTGCTCAAGAGGATGAGCAAGTTTGAGGGAGTAGAGCAGGATGTGGAAAAGGTGTGGGGAGTAAAATGTTCTGATTGCACCTTCCACTTGGTGATGTCTACGAAAGTACTCAGTAAAAGGGCACATGGTAGGCTTGGAATATAAATTTTTAATCTTAATACTGGTAAATGAAAACATTAATTCTCTTTAGTCTCTAAGCAAGCACAGAGTACGTTTCTTTTTCTGCCCTTTCCAACTTTCTTATTAAAATTTTTCTGAATTTTTATTACTGAATCACTGCAGATTTGATGTAAAATGATATGCCCCCCCCCGTTCTATCCAAAGGGATTGTAATTTTTACTTAAGCCATCTACGTAATAGGATTGTGTCTAGAACATGGTCTACATATATGAATGTGAAGGATAGTATGATTGTACACAAGGCTGTCTTCAGTTTATTACAGATGAATGTCTTGGACAATTAGAGTAACTTTCTTGTTGAATTAGGGGGATTTAAAATTCAATTCTAAATATAGATTTAGATAGAATCTTTTAAAAGTGATTCTTTTTATTTTTGACTGTGAAAATAATACATACTCCTGTAGAAATACAGAAAATAAAAACATAGTGACAGTTTGTTGATACTCCTACCAGCTAGAGATAGCTATAGTTAATATTTTGGTATTTTCTTTTTTAAATCTTATCTTGCAAACTTGGAATCAAGTGTTAATGCAATTTTTTAGCCATTTTTTATTCACTTATGATCCTATCTCAAATAATTAAATATTCTTTACATATATAACCTATATGAACTTTGCTTCCAGTTGTTTGCTCTTGTAACTCATACTACAGTGTCTTTTCCTACATATATTTCTATTCTTATCTCATAGTTTCTCTGGAAAGATGACTTGAAAGTCAACTACCTGGGTCAAGAGCATGAATTTCAGAAACCATGAATTTCATGGTTTTCAGAAAGATACCATTTTAAACTCCTGTGAATTCTATTTTTTATTTCTTTAGCAAGAAAGTGAAACTGGGAAGAAATGTGAACTCAAGAAAGAATCACTCTGGTCAACTAAAGAAGAACTATTTGTGAGGAAATTTTTATTTATTTTATTTAACTATTATAAAGATTTGACTTATGGACCATCACTTCAATTTCTGTCAGTTTACATTCTTAGGATTAATTCCCTTTCTATAATTTTGGTCTATTTCATAATAATGCATCCTCTGGAAATGGATAGCATTTACAACCGTGGTATGGCAAAAAGAGTATGGAGAAAAGCCTGAGTGTATTTCCTTGCTCTCTACTTCATAGATATGTGACCTTGAACAAGGCATTTCCACATTTATGAACCTCAAGTCTTTTGTTAAAGATTTTATTTTTCCTTTTTCTCCCAAAGCCCCCCAGCACATGGTTATGTATTTCTAGTTGTGGGTCCTTCTAGTTGTGTCATGTGGCACGCTGCCTCAGCATGGCTTCATGAGTGGTGCCATGTCCACGCCCAGGATTTGAACTGGCGAAATCCTGGGCTGCTGAAGCAGAGAGTGCGAACTTAACCACTCGGCCACAGGGCCGGCCCCCTCAAGTCTTTTGTTTATAAAATCAGATTGATAGTTTTTCAACAGAGTTGTTGTTTATGTCAAATAGAGTAATGAATGTGAAATATTGTATACTCTAAAACACAATGCAAAAGTATTAGGCTATTATTAGAGTTCCTGATTACATTTTGTTAATAAACCTTTTCTTTTGACTTTTCCCTTTTTTCTTCTCTCCTTGACTGTCATCTTAGTCCTATTAGCATCTTTTATATGAATATATAGTAAAGCAGTTTAAAAAACTAAGATGGTCAGCCTTGAGCAGCTGTAACAATGTTGATATCTAACTAACTAGTTGGTTAATAATAAATGACTTGAATCTTATCCAGCAACAGGAAGGAATCTTCAGGCTGATTTAATAGCTGTTCATCTGGAATTAAAAAGTGGCTTTCAGTTAATGAGCTAGTGTGTCCAGAAGTGTCAAAAATAATAAAAAATATAAATTATTGAAAATCCAAGAAAACCTAAATATAGTAGATGAAAACTTGTAGAAAGGATTGTATAATAATCTTGTATGGTTTTAATGAAAAGCAGATAACACTGAGATTTTATATTCAAGAAGATAAATTGTTTATTGAGATGGTATTTATTAGAATAGGATACCAAATTAAAAATACTATGTGGTTATTAGCCTTCTGTCATAGGTAAATATATTGTAAATGTTTCTAAAATTATAGAGTACTTGAGTAAGTAATTTTCTAGTTTTGAAGTAGATATGATTTAATTCCAGATGAAAAGTTCAGGTGCCAGAAATAAACCTTTTCTGCTGTTTTTTCAAGTATTTGAGCTTCTTTCTGTAGACCCCTAAATGACAAGTAATTTTCCTTTTCCTTCTTATTTCTTCTTACCTATCCATCTTAACCTGGTTTAAGAACAATGACGAGCTTCAGGATCATGGTGAGATGCTTCCAAGGAAGGTGTTACTGATTGAATTTAGATCACTGGTGGTTAGTAACTCTACCTCCAGAGATGCATCCAGAGTAAATGATGATTATGGTCAACTAAAGAATTTCAAGAAATTCAAAAAGGTATGTATTCCTTTAAAGTATCACAAGAGAGGAGCGTTTGAAATGTTTTTAGAAATACTGTTGATGCATAATAGTAATAAAAGCAGTTCATGTTGAAAACTGATGCTATTTCTTGTGCTTGAAACAATTTAAAAAATGACTCTAGGAAGGACGTGAACTAGCAGTTAATATATGGAACACCTAGAATGAAGAAAACTTCAGTAAGACTGAATTCTTTAAAGGGTGCTGTTTGGAGCCAGCCCCGTGGCTGAGTGGTTGTTTGCGCGCTCTGCTTCGGTGCCCCAGGGTTTCGCCCGTTTGGATCCTGGGCGTGGACATGGCACTGCTCATCAGGCCACGGTGAGGCAGCGTCCCACATGCCACAACTAGAAGGACCCACAACTGAAGAAGAATATACAACTATATACTGGGGGGATTTGGGGAGAAAAAAGCAGGAAAAAAAAAAAAAGATTGGCAACAGTTGTTAGCTCAGGTGCCAATCTTTAAGGGAAAAAAACAAAAGGGTGCTGTTTACCTGGTTCTCCTCACCTTAAGCAGCAGGCTTTTGGCTATATTGTTAGGGTTCTCCCAGTTCTAGTATTGATCTGTGACTATGAGAAGGGGTTCTTTTATTTCGTTTTTTTTTTTTTTTGAGGAAGATTAGCCCTGATCTAACATCTCCTGCCAATCCTCCTCTTTTTGCTGAGGAAGACTGGCCCTGAGCTAATATCCATGCCCATCCTCCTCTACTTTATATGTGGGACACCTACCACAGCATGGCATGCCAAGTGGTGCTATGTCCGCACCCAGGATCCGAACCAGCAAACCCCAGGCCACCGAAGCGGAACATGTGCACTTAACCGCTGCGCCACCCAACCAGCCCCTGAAGGGGTTCTTTAACTCAGGACTTCATAAAAATAACAGATTTGTTGAAAATAAATGAGTACATTCAATCATGAAAGCTAGACATTTTATTATTACATGTATATATAAAACAAAATATAAACGTACACTGAGTATTACCATCAGGCCTGAGTTCCTCTTCCTTTAGGAACTAATAAGATATTTATTTTATCAGTATGGTTAAAAGAATATTTTTGATCCAGTCTGTATTCTTTTGTTGTCTGTTCTGGGATATTTGCTTCTTGCCCCATACCTACTACTGACTGCTAGCTCTTGCTTATTCATTTGATCAGAATTCAGTAATTTTTTCAAAAGTAATTTCTGTGGAAGACTGCTTTCCTCTAGAACATGATCTCTGTGATTCTGCTGTCACTGTCAGGTGTTGCAGTTTTTTCTCTCTAATGTGAACGACTGTTAAACATTTCTCAGTTAAATTAGTTTTCTGCCTACTATGACAATGTCTAAAGGGTTCTAAACTCTGTTTAACAGTAAGAATCTCCTGTACTCAGAGGGAAAGATGGAAATATCTCCCACTTACATAGCACCCACTTACTCTTTCCCACCCCACAGCTGTGGCTCATGAATAGCACAGGGGCACGCTTACTGCCTGGGTTCTTCATGTTCAATGTTGTGTTACAAAATCTCATTGTTAAATCAAAATTCAAAAAACATACTTTTTTTGGTTAAAAAAATCATTTAATTTAAAAAAGATCATTGAATTAAAAAAAAAAACTTTTTTTTAATTAATGAAGTTACCAAAGACAAAGGCAGTAATATTCACTATAGGCCCAGGAATGGTGAAGAGGTATAAAGTAGTACAAACTTCTGGAGAGTAGATTGGGAAAATTTAAAACCCTTAAAAATATTAGTATCCTTACCTCAGGAATTTTTTTTTGAGACTTTAAAAGAAATTCAAGCCAAAATTTGTGTGGAAAGATGTTTAACTGGATTGCCTCTAATGAAAGAATTTATCTTGAGTTTTTTCTTTATATACCCAAGTCAATAACATGACTCTATTTGTACTTTTAAAATACTACTTGATGATGAAAACTAATTTAAAATTCCCTTCCCACTTCATATATTGAAATTTTAAAGATATGTCACATAAATATTAAGGATTTATTACTCTGTAAATACAATATTAGCAATGTGGTTAATATGCATTTTCACATATTTTCTTTTTATTAGCACCCCTTTATTTGTAAACAATTAAAATTTCAATTAAAAGTATAAACTGTTAACATCTCTTGCTAGGGATCTATAAATTGTAAAGTTTTTAAGACTTAAATTTTCATGGGTACTAGAAAGGGCTTAAACTTTGAAATCTTTAGAACAATGTATAATACTTTAAATTCTAGTGTGTGCGTGTTCACCTTGCGTTGCTTTAATTGGTAGATGATGAGCTAAGGCCATTTTTGAATTAAAACTCCAAATTAAAAATCCTAAAATCTTCTTAATAGATAAATCCCAGAGACGTATCTAAATCTGGGTGTAGTAAAAGGCAAAAATATATGGGTCTAGCACAATTACCTGTCTCTCATTTTCATTTATAGAATATAAACATCATTGGCACTTAGGTTATATGTGATTTACAATCTTTGCTTTTTTTATGAGCTTTTAAAAAAATGATTGTCTTAATTTGTTAGTGCGTTTAACCTTAATGCTTTTACTATTTAACAGGTCACATTTCCTGGAGCAGGAAAACTTCCACACATCATTGGAGGATCAGATCTAATAGCTCATCATGCTCGAACGAGTACAGAATTAGAAGAATGGTTAAGGCAGGAAATGGAGGTTAGTAGGAAGTAAGGCCTGGTAACTTCTTTGGTTTGCATTTTGGTCCCTGTGGTTTCCTTAGAGCACATTCTTCTTAAAACTAAACTTAAGGTCATTCATTCAGGAAAATTGCTGAGTTACAGAGCATTAAGATTAGTTTATATCTTTCCGTAACACTTCTTTAAGGGACTTCTAAATTTATTTTGTTAGTTAAGAAAAAAGAGACCTAAACAAATTAATTAAGTTTACATCCTGATGTAAAGGGGAAAAAAGAGACTTAATCCACAGAAATTTAAAAGAAAACTGAAGGAAGGGCCAGCCCAGTGACATAGTGATTATGCCACTATGTGTGAAGTGCCACTTCACACACTCCACTTTGGCAGCTTGGGATTCATGGCTTCATATCCCAGGCATGGACCTACACACCACTCATCAAGCCATGCTGTGGCAGCGTCCCACATAGAAAATAGAGAAAGACTGGCACTGAAGTTAGCTCAGGGCCAATCTTCCTCACCAAAAAAACAAAACAAAACAAAACTGGGGCCGGCCCTGTGCCTGAGTGCTTAAGTTCACACACTCTGCTTCGGCAGCCCAGGGTTTCACGGTTTGGATCCTGGGTGCAGACATAGTACTCGGGCCATGCTGAGGTGGCATCCCACATAGAACAACCAGAAGGACCTACAACTAGAATATACAACTATGTACTATGGGGCTTTGGGGAAAAGAAGAAAAAAAAAAAAAAGATTGACAACAGATGTTAGCTCAGGTGCCAATCTTTTAAAAAAACAAAACTAAAGGATAACAAAAGGATGGTCATACAGTCATATGGAGGATATTACAAATATATCAGTTATATATTATGTGAATGGACTGGGCTTTCTAAATCTGAAAATTGTCTTTCAGCAGTTCTCATTCATTTCAGAGTTTCTCGTTCATTATTTTCGTGAATATTTTTCCCCGTTTTCTCTAGTATCTCTTTTTTTCTTTCTTTTTTTTTTAAGATTTTATTTGTTTTATTTTTTCTTCCCAAACCCCCTGGTACTTAGTTGTATATTTAGTTGTGGGTCCTTCTAGTTGTGGCATGTGGGACGCTGCCTCAGCGTGACCATACAAGTGTGCCATGTCCGCACCCAGGATCTGAACCAGGGAAAACCTGGGCCACCAAAGCAAAGCATGTGAACTTAACCACTCAGCCACGGGGCCAGCCCCTCTGGTATCTCTTTTTTTCTTTCTTTATGTATTCTGGATATTGACTCCTTATCAGATATATGATTTGCAGATATTTTCTCCCATTCTCTGGGTTGCCTTTTCACTCTATTGATCATGTACTTTGATACACAGAAGTTTTAAATTTTGATGTAGTCCAATTATTTTTTCTGTTGCCTGTGCTTTTGATGTCATATCCAAGAAATCATTGCCAAATCTAATGTCAGGAAGCTTTTCCCCTATGTTTTCTTGTAAGGATTTCATAATTTTACCTCTTACATTTAGATCTTTGATCTCTTTTGAGTTAATTTTTGTATGTAGTATAAGATTAGAGTCTGACTTCATAATCGGTGGTTACATATTTACACTTTGGTTTAATGATGCATGAGCACCATCTCAAAGGTCAGGGGAAGAGCTTTAAAGTCAGTTATGCAATTGACAACAGCTTACTGTGGGAAACTTGGCTCCTTCTCTGGGCACTTGTTACTGATCTATCTCATTTTTCCCCACAGAGACTTTTTAAGTTTTAAGAAGGGAAGAGAAATTGTTAAATAATATTAATTATTAAGTAGTAATTATTTATAATATTTAGTTTAGATTCTTAAACTTATTGTTATGAAAAGTTTTCAGACATATATAAAGAGAATAGTAAAACAAACCCCCAAGCACACACCTTCAATAAATATCAGCATTTTGCACATCTTGCTTCATCTATTCCCTTTTCCAGCTTTTTCTCTTCCTGGAGTATTTTAAGGAAAATCTCAACCATTTAATCATTTCACTCATATTTATATGTTTAATGTAAACATAGGTTTCTGATCAAATATATATTATGTCAGCATGTACTAATATGTCTATGTTTTTTATAGTAGAATACTTCTATAAGCAATTCATATTGTTTTAAACCCTAGAACTAGCAGTATAATTTTGATATTTGAAATTGCTTTACAATTTTATAGTTTTCCATACTTGCTTTATGGCATTTCTTTGATCATATCTACAATTAATATACTGCCTTAAGCCTCAGAAACCCAAGCCTCAGTTATAACATTGCTGTTTTGGAAAAATAGGAACTGCTTACAGCTCTCCATGTTGTTATGCGGTTTCCAAGGACTCATCATTTACATGTATCAGCTACATATACACTGCTATAGTGAGAACTCACAGGAAAAATTACAAGAATGTTCTTCTATTTTACTTTGTCCCTTGGTGTTTTGAGTCCTGGTGGATATTATGTAACAAGACCATCCACCTGATCCATAATTCTTTCAGCCCTTTACTTTTTATTTAACTGGAGAATTTAATAAAATTCAGTAAAGTGGGAAACTTTTTGCTATAGAAGAAGTACTACATGGCAGTTAAGAATTCAGAAACACATGACCATTGAATTGAGAGAGAATCAGAGGCCTCATCCAAGGTTAGAAAGTTTTCTTCTTAGTCTTTGTATTGCCTGATTATCCAGTGCTATTGGAACTCAAAGGTGGGCTCCAGACATGTCATCTCAGCAGGCTGTTTGAAGTAGGGCTGTTTGCTACTTGAGGGCAGTATCTCTTTTTTGAACTCCAGTATGACGTAAGTTAAATCTCACTTTCTTCTCTATGTATCTTACCTTTTCTTCTGTGTATTTCATCTCTTTGTTTCTCTGGATTATGTTTTTGGTAATTTCTTCAGATTGTCTTCTAGTTTAGTACTTCTATCTTCAGCTCTGTTGGGTTGGTGTTCCATCCATCCATTGAGTTTTCATTCAGCCTATTGTATTTTTTTTTTCTGGAAGTCTGATTCAATCATTTCTAAATCTTGTTCTCTGCTGATATTTTTAAGCTCCTCTTTTGTATTCTTTGCCTAATGCTACCAATACCTAAAGCGTTCGTCGATCTGTTTCTGCTGGTTCTCTTATGGTACCTTGTTTCCAAGTATATGTTTTGTGGTCTTCGAATGTGAACTGCTCATTTCCGTATAACTTGATCTGTAGGAATTCCTTGTGTCCTAAATTCAGGTTTATTTCCTCCAGAAAAGATAAGTCTGTGTCTGCCAGTCTTGATCTACCAATGTGAGACCACTTTACTCTGCTTGTGATTTTTTTAGATCACTCAGGTAGTTAATATATATTTGGGTGAGAAGCCTGAGTGAAGTCCAGCTTGTCGTCATAAACTTAAGTAAGATTTTTTATTTCTTTCCTTCACCGTGTGCCAGGGTCAAGACAGGCATGTTTGTTTGCTATCTCCTTTTGTGTTGTAGAGTTTATTCCTTTTTCACACTTTACTGCTGGAGTCAATAGATTCCCCATCTTGCGTTTCTTTCCTATCACTCAGCCCCCATACAGACATCAAAGCAGAGCCCAGGTGTTTATGGTTTGCAGATACCAACAGGGCAGGGCCGAAGCTGGCTGTGATACTTGGTAACCTCTTATGGTTTGTATTTTGCTTTATTGTGGGTTTAATGTAGTCTTCAGCAATTTGTTTAAAAAAGTTATTTATTTTATTTATTTTTTGATGAGGAAGATTGGCCCTGAGCTAACATCTCTTGCCAATCTTCCTCTTTTTTCTTGAGGAAGATTGTCCCTGAGCTATCATCCATGCTAATCTTCCTCTATTTTTTTGTATGTGGGATGCCACTACAGCATGGCTTGATGAGTGATGCATAGGTGCAGAATTCTTTGGAATGTACATTTATAAAATATTAAGAATTATGGTAGTACACACAAGAATGAATAACTTAAAATCACAAAGCCCAAAAATTGCCTATTTAAGCATTAAGTGAATAATACTCTAAACATCTCTTTATTGAGGAGGAATGAGAAGCAGGGACAGAGTGGGAAGGGAAGAAGAGAGATTGATAGAAGGAAGTAAAACTGAAGCATTGCTGACTTTGTGTAAATGTTTCCTCTCTCCAAGATATTTTATTTCCTGAGATCTTTCTAAGACTAATGAGGAAATATATGAAAAAAACTATCAGGTTAGAATCAGTATTTGTTTCAAACTGTATATTTTGATTTTAGACAATATTTGTTGGCTCCCTGCTGTGGCTAGTGAGGAAATTATTTGTATTTCCTCCACATCCCCTCCCCAACTTTATGACAGTTCTTTTTCTTCCCCTTTTTAGGTGACTTTCCATACCTGCATTATTCCTTCTTATGCTTGAAAGTCAATAACAATTAGAATATATCTCCATGTTGATCATTCTCCCTTCGTTTTTCCTAGAATACAGTGTGCATTTTTGATTTGCAGATGCAGTTCCTTTTTATTTCAAGGAACTTTTCTATTACATCTTTCAAAACATTTTATATTTGTTTGGGTTCTCTACATTTAAGACATAACTATCCTTTTATTAGATCACCTTTGCCCTCTGCATCCATTTCTTCTGCATTCATTGTGGTTTTCTTAAGCTCTTTCACTATGGCACAAATTTAAATTTCAGTTGTGTCTGTTCTATTCCTCATCAGCCATGTGACCTTGGGCAAATGACTTAACTTCTTTTTCTTTTTTTTTTTTGAAGATTTTATTTTTTTCCTTTTTCTCCCCAAAGCCTCCCAGTACATAGCTGTATATGTATTTTAGTTGTGGGTCCTTCTAGTTGTGGTACACGGGACGCTGCCTCAGCATGGCCCATGAGCGGTGCCATTTCCGCGCCCAGGATTCAAACGGGTGAAATACTGGGTTGCCGAAGCAGAGCGTGCAAACCCAACCACACAGCCACAGGGCCATCCCCGACTTGACTTCTTTATACCTCTCTTGCCTTCTGTGCAGAAGGGGAACAATAATAGTATCTCTATTTCACAGATTTTTTGTGAGGATTAAATAAGATACTATTTATAAAGCGTTTATAGTAGTGGAAACAGTGTTAGCTATTTCTAATTTATTTAATTCTGAATGGTGTTATAGGTCTCAGTTTGTTTACTTAGCATTCATTCCCCTTTTTATTTCATTGTGGTTTTTCTATCATCTGACTTTTTTTCTTATTTTATTGCTTTCATGTTCTTATTAATTTTATTTATTTTTTATTCTTGGGTTATTATTTCTTGCAGACCAAGTTCTTTGTCTTTTGCATGTTCTGTTTCAGTTTCTTTTTCCCCCTTCTGATACATAGAGTAGCTTTGCTGTTTGCTTTCATCTTGGCAGCTGTTTAAAGTAAATAATAGAGTGAACTTTCTTTGCATTGCTCAGCTTCTATATATAAATGTCCTACTGTCTTGACACCTCATTTCCCTAGGCTTGCCCCAGCTGCTTTTCTTTATTCTCAGCCCTTTGTTCTTTTTCAGCCCTTTATTGCTGCTGCAGGCCAATCTTAGTATTACAGAATCAGTTCCTGAAGTTTCCTTGAATTTAGGATGTTTTCATTCTGTACATTAAACGTAGTAATTCTCTAACTATATTCAACCTGATTTGAATTTTGAAAGACTGTGAAGTGTAGTTCTCCCAAAGCCTTGAAAAATGCCAGTAATGTGAGGATTTCTATTTCTTAATACTATTTTACTTAATGTTTTTACTAAGATATATACAATAAAGCTTGTTTTTCCTCACTGGTTTTTCTTTCAAATTAGCATCCCCTGCCAGGAAGCCTTTAAGAATAATTAGATTAATGATACAGCAGCTTTTTTGACAACTGCTTTATGAAAATCATGAATCTTCCCATTTATGTTCTTTTATACCTATTAGAAAATATGAAAAGAAAAGATTTAATTTCATTTTGACATTTCACTGTATAAGTAGAAAATTAGTCTGTAAGTTTGAATCCCTGCATGTCATTCTTCTATGCCCTTTCCAAAGACTAAGAAGCAGTGTAACAGCCTGGTTAAGAGCTAGTGCTCTTACTTAGGTAGACCTGGTCAAATTCCACTTCTTTCATATGATGACTTTTTGATCTTCTGCAAGTTACTTAACCTAAGTCTCTGTTTCCTTATTGGTCAAAATTGGGATGATAGTGTAATAGTAGTAATGAAGTTAAATGAAGATTAAATGAGATTTTTTGAGAAAGAGTTTTAAGATAGTATCTGGAAATACACAAATGTAAATTATTAACAGTAAAAATAAACAGTATCTGTGTTCAAAGAACTTGTGGTCTTTTAGTGAGGATATAAATACTTACAACAGAAGGTAAAAATTGATAAGCATTTAGGAATTGTGTGGCTGAAGTTTTGTGGGAGTTCTTCATAGCAGACATTATTTTTAAATGAAGAGGATCAAAAAGCCATTGTTAAAGAGGTGAAAAATATGTTCTTTGATACATAGTGGGCACTAAATAATTATTGAATGAATGCACCTTGAAAGATGGTCAGATGTGGGAAGAGGACAAAAAGGAGGTAATCTTCTGGACAGAGGGAGAAACATGAACAAAAGCTGAGAGGGTCATTTAGTAGGACATTTATTAGGAGGCAAGTCTGGTTTTTTGTTTTGTTTTTTCTTTTTTTTGTCATTTAGTTTTAACTGCATACAGAGTTCATGAAGAGGAGGGTGAAAAGAGATTGAGAAAGTAGAATGGAGCAAGGTTATGAAGAGCCTTTCCCATTTTAAGGGTCAAACTCAACAGTTTGTGGGTATTTCTGGTAGATAGGAGAAGTCATTGAAAGGTTATGAATGGCACGTGATAAGATTGTAGCTCGACTTTAGGAAGACACACCCAGTACAGTGTTTTTCCGGTCCTAACTCTTGAAGGTGCTCTAGGAGTTTGGGGAGTTTGTGTTTAAAATTACTTTGTGGGTGAGGTAATTGAGCGGCTTCTGAGCCCTGACTTGGGACTCTGGGGGAGGAGAGCCACTTTACCTTATAGGGCTGCTCTGGTTGAAGGTGTAGTAAATATTGCCCTCTCAGCCCCTGCATCAGTGGTATGACCTCAAAACACTGAAATTTCATTTAGTAAAAGTGTTCTGCTGGAAAAAATATTTAAAAACTCAGTAAGCTAGCAGTATTATGTTTTGGTTGCCTTTGAGAAGAGATTGGCTGGAGAAAGTTGTTTAATTGGAAGACTTTTACAATAACCTTGGCATGAGGTAAAAATGGAGGATTTGTTAAATAGGAGAGATGTTGTAGAGGTAAGAACGCATGATTGTGACCACCCAGTATAGCAGTTCATTAACTATATATATATTCATCATTGAGCAAATATTTGAAATTATGTTAATTTTGACAGGTGCAAAATCAGCATGCAAAAGAAGAGTCTCTTGCTGATGATCTTTTCAGGTAAAGTTTAATTTCACCTTTCTCATGAATCTTTGAGATTATATAAAATTCAATTTCTAATCATTGGAAATAGAAATTAAATATTTGTTTCTTCTGTCTCTAGAAATAGACAGTCCTTCACTTAAAAAATGTTTTGTTTTGTTTTTTAATGTATGTTTTTCTTTTTACTACTTGAGCACTTCTTAATTGATTTTACTGGATATACTTCAGGCTTTGAGGTTGATTCAGTTGTACTGTATCACAGGATACTTAAAATTTGTATGGTGGCATTCAGGCAAAAGAAGTTTCCTGTGCTGGGTGAGTTTGGTTGAGAAATTTATGAGATTTTCAGCTCTGAGTAGAATTATGAATGAATGGGTTTTAAATTAAGACAAGTAAAATAGCAGACCATTTGTTTAGTTTTAATTGGCATATGCATAAAAACAAGAGGCCAGATTAAAGTTTTGAAGAAAGTTTTTGAGGGAGGTTTAGAGGAGTTAGATAGGAATGGGTGATTATATAGAATGGGTGATTTAACGTATTTTCAGCATTCCTGCAGGCCCAACAAACCTTATAATAATTAGCTTTCAAATACTCATGAAATACTGTGTTATAGGTGGATACTGGCTAGGGGAGAATAACATTTTCCCAAACTTAAAGGCAGAACCAAGAAGTACAATACAGTAGAGTCTGCTTTGTAGCCAATTTGATTCTTTAATTTCATTATTGACAATATGAATCATTGGTGAAAATGTTGACAAACTATGCTGCTTTTTCATAGTCAAACGAGAATATCTGGTTGCCCAGCTACATTTGTTTAACTGCTATGGAAGAAAATTTTGTAAAGGAATTCTATTTTAGGTTCATTATGTTCTGTGAAAATGGTATACTTTAATTCAGTGGGGGATGACAGGTCTGTTTGAAGCTGTACTGAATATATAAACATTTATTTCTAAACTGTTGTTTTCATGAATTATTTTAATGCTTTTACAGAATTTTCTCTGTTGGTGGTATGTTATTTTTACCAAATATTCAACCAAGCAACATCAAAAGGATAAATGAAAGTAAAAATATCAGTGCTTAATATCTGATCCTAAGGATAAAATGAGCATTCTCATTCTATTTGCCAAAGTGTGACTATGTTTTGAAAACCCTTTAGCTTTGAAACTGAAAGAAATGCCATCATTTATCTAGATATCATTTAACCTCATTGCTTTCTTTGCAGATACAATCCTAATGTAAAAAGGAGAAGATAAGTGAGGATTGTATAAAGAAGCCATGGAGAAACATTTCCTATCAAGCATTTAATTCAGGTTTCCTCTGGGACACATGCATATATAGTGTATAGAAAAGATTTAAGTTACAAATATTTTATGGGCTAAATTTGTTAAATAAAATGCACAAAACTCCACTTCCTTTGTGTGCAACAATTAGTATTGTTTGTTCTGTTTTCAGTCTTTGTCATCTCATCCCTTATGGTAATTTTTTTCATTTTTAAATGTGGTTTTTATTTATTGAATACTTAATGTAGTCACAGTTCAAAATTCTAAAAGTACAAAAGTGTGAAAGATTAAAAAGTCTCTCTTCTACCACTGTTCTAGTTATTTGGTTCCCTTCCTCAGAAAAAATCCATGATACTCATTTCTTATGAGTCTTTCCAGAGGTTTTGAATGCCTATTCAAATTTCTGTGCTTATCATTTTTCGGTAATTTCCTACAAAAATTATAACATATACAGTCTCTGCACCTTCCTCTTTTTCACTGAATAGTTTGGAAGATCATAGGCATATCAGAACACAATTTTTTTGTTTTCCATTATGCTGTAATTTTCCCTGAGCTGAAGTGACCCAAATGAAATGGATCTCAGTGGTGAAGATGTCACCCACATATTATTCTACTACCAGAAACCAATATGGAAGACTTCATCAAGCTTGCGGATAGATCTCACTAGAATGGGAAGACCTATTTGGTGGTCTTACTGAGCTGAGTATACCTCTGTTTTGAGCTTCTTACAGTCTTAGTTTTCATACCTGTGAAGTAGAAATGGTAAGATTGTCTTCTTTCTACCTTAAAGGTAAGTGGTAAGAAAAAATGAGTGTCTTTTTTCAAATCTTGTAATATAGAGAACTTTGGCTGGGTATTTTATGGTAAAGTCTTTTTATCAACTCTCAGGACTAATGCATCATGTCCTAGGAAGTGGAACAGGGTTTTTATACTGACTGAAAGATTCCTGGTCTCACATAGGTTCTGCCACCCTAATAAGCTTACCTTTCCTTTTTAGGTTGTTAGAGATAACATAGCGTGAAAAATTCTATCATAAATTAATTTGTACTATTGCTAGATCTTCACAGAAGATTTAGTGTTCCTCCGTATTCCATCAGGGGAAGTCACCACATTTAAGTATCTGGCAAAGATACTTTGCACCCTTGACCAGCCCTCAGAAGACTTTCTTTTCAGGAGATAGTTTGTAAATGTTATAGCTTTTTCTTCTTTGTTTCTTTCTATCATTATCCTTTCAAATTCTTTGTTTAGGAAACATTATTAAATATGTATTATATACAAAACATTGCCCTCCACAACACTGAAAGTCTCTGCTTTCTAGGAAGTGATGGTATGAGTTTTTAAAATTCCCTTTTAAGTTCTATTTAGCATAGAAAGTATTGTTAAATAGATGGAAGATGTTTCCCATTACTTTGCATAGATCCTTCAGTGCTGCACAATTTTCATAAGGCTGTTAGCTCTGCTCTGAACAACTTCAGTTCACAACGTTCCCTGCTTGAGTAGGTTGTGTACCTTTTCACCTGGCCCTGATGGGGTCTCTTTTTTCTAAGCCTTTACATGTTTTAGGAGAAAGAGGGGGAGGTTTAACTTGCCCACCTCCCTTTCTTCCTTAGTCAGATGAATGGGAACTGTGTCCCCATTTCCAGCCCGGGGCTTTAGGAGATGTGGATTAGCCCAGCTTTCTGATGGCAGGGGAGGAGGTGGCCTGGCCTTTGGCCACAATCTCACAATTGTTCATTCCCCAACAGCACTTTTGGATGGCATTCCCCCTTCCCTCTTCTACTTAGGAGTATCTTCCTTCTAGACTTCTTCCTAATTCCATAACTGAAGCTTTGTGGTTGGTTGCACTAGTGGGAGTTGGTATCTGCTATTTGATTGTGATCCAAATTCTTTCCTAAAACATTGAAGCAAGTTGAGACTTATGTAAAGTCTTCTCTTCCCTCAAGTTTAACAAGGCTGCCTATGTAACTTGCTTTTGAACATTTTTGCCCTTTTTATGAGGCTGTCAACCGTGAATTTATGAGCGTAATAGTTTGCATCACTCTGCTTCCCTTTATAAGAGGATGATGTGAGGTGAGAACAATTATTGGAAGGTATTTTACTGCTCTAAACCATGGAATTGAATGTCGCTCTCATCTCTCTGTCACTATACGGGCTAGCCTCCCAAACTAGGGGAACAAAACTTGTTTAAAATGGAGCATTGGTTTTGTTAGTAAATTGCAAGACTTTAACCCTCAGGCCAAGAGATCTGGATTTTATTCAGTAGGCAGTGGGAGAGCTGTGGACAATTTCTGAATGGGAATTTCTAAATCAGTGTGTTAATTACATGTAAGATATATTAAGAAATAGAAGCTAGAGACATTTCCATTCTGAACTCTAACTGGAGTAAACTCTATGTATTTTAACCAGGAAAGGATTTAATACAGGGAATTAGATGCTTAAAGTGACTAGGCTAGTAGGTTCTCCTCTGGGCCTTCAAGAAAAACTCCCAGAACAATTTAGAGCAGACCTACTCAGGCTGCTGCTGACGCTGAGGTCTCACTGAAGCTATTTGTTAAAGAATACATCCATGTACCTCTGATCCAGAGAGCAGAAAGCTGAAGTCAAGAGTTACTGCAGGGGCTGCCCTGGTGGTGCAGTGGTTAAGTGCGCACATTCTGCTTCGGTGGTCCGGAGTTCGCTGGTTCAGATCCCGGGTGCAGACATGGCACCACTTGGCAAACCATGCTGTGGTAGGCATCCCACATATAAAGTAGAGGAAGATGGGCATGGATGTTAGCTCAGGGCCAGTCTTCCTCAGCAAAAAGAGGAGGATTGGCAGCAGATGTTAGCTTAGGGCTGATCTTCCTCAAAAAAAAAGAGATAACTGCAGCTGCTCAGTTGTCTGGAGAATGAGGAATGGAACAACACTGTCGAGAAAACATCTTTCTGTGACTTTCCCTTGTAAGCAGAAACAGGAAAAAGGATAGGAAGATAGCCTCTACCTCACTTTCACCTTCCACATCTTGGGAGAGTGTATCTACTTGGCAGAACCTAATTAACCAACTTGCAAGTTCTGCTTACTTGTAAACAGGATTCTAGCTGCCAAGGGAGTCAGAGAAATGTAGTTTTTAAGATTCTCTGCCTCCCTAGGAAGAGGAATGGGGTAAGCCAGTCTGCAATTTCTACAATAGGCATCAAAATTAAGAGACATTAAGAAAAAGATTGAGAGATTCTTGAAATAGTATAAGGGGTTATGAACACTTGAATTAGGATAGTGGTCAGTGACACTGGAGAGAAGATGGACACCTTAGAAGTAGAGTTGGCAGGGCTTAGTGATAGGTGAAATGGAATCATTTGAATCTCTTGATTGTCTTGCTTAATAATTAGCCAGTGAAACTGGTGGAATGTGTATGGTCTCCATTTTTCAGGTGAAGAATATAATGGACAGAATAATATTGGTCTCTGTCATGTGCACACTCCCTTTCTAAGGAAGACTGCCATACATACAACAGTACAAGAGTTCTGGTAGCTCCTGTCTGCAAACATTGGTATTGGGAGTGTTTGTCCTTTTTAACCATTATAATGGGTGTGTGGCGATGTCTCATTTTGGTTTTAATTTGCATTACCCTAATAACTATAGTTGAGTTATAGAAGTTCTTTATATATTACGGATGCAAGTCTTTTGTCAGATGTATGTATTGAGAATATTTCTCCTAGCCCATATTTTTTTATTTTCGTATTTCACTGTTTTTCATAGTGATGTCTTCTGATGAACAGATGCTTTAAATTTTGATAAAGTCAAATTTATCAGTTTTTTCTTTTATTCTTGATGTTTTATTATCCTTAAATATTTGATTCAATATCAAGATTTCAAAAATATTCTGTTTTTTCTGATAAACATTATATATTTTTATATTTATGTCTGATCTAATTTCTGACTATGGTGTGAAGTATGGGTCACCATTTTCTTACCCCTGTGAGTATCTAGTCTAGTACCATTTGTTGAAAGAACTATTGTTTCCTCATTAAATTACCTTGGCAACTTTGTAGAAGATGACTTAATCATATAGAGGTTGGTCTTTTTCTATGCTATGTCCTGTTAAATTAACATGTTTATCCATCTTTACACTCATACCACACTGTCTTGGGTTAGTGAAGCTGTTTAGTCAGTCTTGAAGTCAGGTACTATAAGTCCTCGAAGCATGTCAATTTCTATCAAAAAAGTTTAAGATTTTAATCGGGATTATACTGAATCTAAAACTTGATGTGGGAACAATCGACACCTTAAAAATATTCTGTCTTCTAATCCATGAACATAATAAATCTATTCATTTCCTTAGATCTTTAATTTCTTTGAGCATTGTTTTGTAGTTTCAGTGTAGAGGCTTGCACATCTGTTTAAAATTTTTCCCTGAATATTTAATATTTTGATACTATTGTAAATGATACTTTTAAAAATTTCATCTTTCAATGATTTATCGCTTATATATGGAAATAAAATTACTTTTGTATGTTGAATTTAGAGGCTAAGAATGTGCTAAATTCACAGTCTAGTAAATTTTTTTTATAGATTCCTTAGGATTTCTATAGTCATGTGCTACCTAATGATGTTTCAGTCAACAGTGGACCACATAAGCTATAAATAGTACCATTAGCCTAGGCGTGTAGTAGGCTATACTATCTAGGTTTGTGTAAGTGCTGTAGGGCAGGAAGAAATTTTCCTCTACCCTTCTAGGTTCTTCTGGCTGGTTGAAGAATTAAGTTGGCATAAGACAGATTGTCTGTTTTGTTAATCTTTTCAAAAAACCAGCTCTTAGTTTCATTGATCTTTTTTGTTGTCCTTTTAGTCTCTATTTCATTTATGTCTTTTCTGATCTTTATGTCCTTCCTTCTACTGACTTTGGGCTTAGTTTGTTCTTTTTCTGCTTTATTGAGGAATGAAGTCAGATTGTTCATTTGAGATTTTTCATGTTTTTTGAGGTAGGCTTGTACCTGTGAACTTCCCTCTTAGAACTGCTTTTGCTGCCCATAAGTTTTAGTATGTTTTGTTTCCATTTTCACTTGTCTCCAGGTATTTTTTGATTTCTCTTTTGATTTCTTCTTTGACCCATTGATTGTTCTGTAGCATGTTGTTTAATCTCCACATATTTATGAGTTTTCCTATTTTCTTGTGATTGATTTCTAGATTCATATCAGTGTGCTTGGAAAAGGTGATACGATTTCAGTCTCCTTAAATTTATTAAGACTTGTTTTGTGGCCTAACATATGACTTCTCGTGAAGAATGTTCATGTGTGCCTGAGAAGAACTTAGATTCTTCTGGTGTTGGATGGAATGTTCTGTAGGTGTCTATTAAGTCCATCTGGTCTAATTTGTCATTTAAGCCCCATGTTTCCTGATTGATTTTCTGTTTGGATGATCTATCCACTGCTGAAAGTGGGGTGTTGAAATTGTCTACTGTTATTGTATTGCTGTCTGTTTCTTCCTTCAAGTCTGTTAATACTTGCTTTGTATGTTGAGGCGCTCCTTTGTTGAGTGCATACATATTTACAATTGTTATATCCTCTTGTTGAATTGACCCTTAATATTATATAATAATCTTGTCTCTTACACTCTTTCGATAGAAGTCTATTTTGTGTGATAGAAGTATAGCTACTCCTCATTTCTTTTTGTTTCCATTTGTATGGAATATCTTTTTCTATCCCTTCATTTTCAGTATATGTGTGCCCTTAAAGCTGAAGTGAGTCTCTTGTAGGCAGCATATAGTTGGTTCTCGTGGTGTTTTTTTCATCCTTTCAGCCACTGTGTCTTTTGATTAGACAATTTAATCCATTTACATTTAAAGTAATGATTGATATGTATGAATTTACTACTGCCCTTTTTGCTAGTTCTTTTCTGGCTAATTTATTTCTGTAAATTGTTTTGTATTTCTCTTGTTCCTTTCTTTTCTTGCTCTCTTCCTATGTCAGTTTACATCTTTTTACCTTGTATGACCATTAACAAATCATGATAGTTAAGATTTTTTTTTTCTACTTTTGTCTTTTCACCTTCATACTAGATTTATCCATCACCATTGCAATATTAGAGTATTCTCAATTTATAGATTTATCCATCACCATTGCAATATTAGAGTATTCTCAATTTAACTATGTATTTATCTTTACCAGTGAGATTTCTATTTTCATATGTTTTCTTGTTACTAATTAGCATCCTTTTGTTTCAGCTTGAAGATTTCCCTTTAACATTTATTGTAAGGCCAGTTGCATGGTGATGAACTCCTTCAGCTTTTGCTTTCAGGAGAACTCTATCTGTCCTTTGATTCTGAAGGACAGCCTTGCTGGTTAGAGTATTCTTGGTTGGCAGTTTGGATTGTTTCTCCAGCAATTTGAATAAATCATTCCACTCCCTTCTGGCCTGCCATGTTTCTGCTGAATAATCTTCTGATAATCCTTTGGGGCTTCGCTTGTAAGTAAGTTGTCTTTCTTGTTCTGCTTTTAAGATTTTCTGTTTTTAACTTTTGACAGTTTAATTTTAACTTGTTGGTGTGAGTGTTTTTGGATTTTTCTTGTTTGGAACTCTCAGGCCTTCCTGGATCTGGGTGTCTGTTTCTTTTCACAGTTTAGGTTTTCACCCATGAAAACCAAAACCAAACCAAAACCAAAAATGATTTTCAGCCATTTTTTCTTCGAATAAGATTTCTGCCCCTTTCTCTCTATCTTCCCCCACTGAGACCCTTATAATGTGAATTATTGGCCCACTTGATGGTGTCCCGTAAGTCCCTTAAGCTGTCTTCACTCCTTCTCATTTTTTTCTTTTTACTTCTCAGGTTAGTGGCATTCTGCTGCCCTCTCTTTGAGTTTGCTGATTCTTTCACTTCATCTAGTCTGCTGTTAAACCTCTCTATTGAATTTTTCAGTTCACTGTTGAATTCTTCAGCTGTGATATCTGTTTGGTACTTTCTTATATTTTCTGTCTCTTTGTTGAAATACTTTGTTCATGCATTGTTCTGACCTTGGTGAGCATCTTTATGACCAGTATTCTGAACTCTGTCAGATCAGTCAAGTATCTCAATTTCATCAAGGTCTGCTTCTGGGTTTTTATTTTCTTCTGTTTGGAACATATTCTATGTTTCTTTGTTTTCCTTGGCTCTCTGTGTTGGTTTCTGTATATTAGATAACATAGCCACCTCTCCCAGTCATGATGGAGTGGTCTCATGTAGGAGATGAACCTTATTTTTCAGCCAGGCCCTAGCCCTTGGTTATTATCCAAGTCACCGTATTTGTTCTTAGTGGCTCCCAGTAGTTGAGGGTGTGCCAAGTTCTCTTAAGTGTCCAAAAGGGGAAGTTCTCAGTCAGCACCTAGATGCAGGCTGATTGGAAGCTGGGGATCCTTAGGCAGCAGCTTTTAAAGTATTCAAGTTGATAACCTTTCATAGAACTGTGAGCTAGGTGTTTCTGTCTGATTTTTCTGCACTGAGCCCTGAGGGAATAGCCACTTAAGAATTGTTTTTTTGCTGCAGTCCTGTGTGATCCATGAACAAAAGCTCCTTCCAGTGAGATAGTGACGATTTGGATTGGGCTAGAGTGAGACACTGGATTGGATGGGGAGAATGCAGAGATGGTGTCTGCTGGCTTCCCTGTTCTATGCGGAGGATGGCAGCCTCTCTCTACATGTGAGATAAATTAGAAGCCAGACTCCTAGGCTGCAGCTTTTAGGATGTGCAATTAGGCCTCTTTTAGATAAAGATTGAGAGAAGGGCATTTCTGTCTGCTACCTCTGTATTGAGCCCTAGGGTTATACCCAGTTAAGAACTGTTTGTTTGCTACAGTCTTGTTGAACCTGTGAACTTAAGTCCTGCCAGCCACTACAGCCAGGCTACCAAGGAGTGTGTCCTTGGGTGGCATCCACAAAAGCTAGGGTGGCAAATATGTGCACCAGCTGCTTTTGGAGAGGCAGAGGGAGAATGCAAAGATGACATCTGCTGGTCTCTGAGAAGGATAGCAGTCTTTCTAGCTGTGTGCTGCCTTAGGAACCTGACCCTCAGGCTATAGCTTTTAAGATATGCAAATAATCCCCCTTTAGGGAAACACTGGGAGTTTTTGTCTGCTGCCTCTGAGGTGAACCCTTGTGGGATAGCCACACAAGTCCGAGCCAGTTAAGAACTGTTGTTTGCTATAGTCTTATGAGTCTCCATTGGCTTCCAGGACTAGGCTTTTGGAGGCCCATCCCTCAGGTAGAAGTCTTAAAAGTTGAGGCACTGGGTGATGTGTCCAAACCTCTTACTCCTCAGGTATTACTCCTGATTATTTGTGACTGTGCCAGATGTGCGGTTCATGGCAAGAGTGTGTCTCAGCCTCTCCTACCCCTTTAAATGTGGGTTTTTTCTCATTTACCCAACCTGTAGGAGTTGCTTGGCTAGTTTCTGGATTTCTCTCAGAGGGAATTGTTCCATGTGTAGTCGTATATTCAGTGTATCCATTGGAGGAGGTGAATTCAGGAGCCTCATGTCACCATCTTGGATCAGAACTCCATTTGATGTATCTTGAAACTCAGTAATTAGGTGCATATTCATTTAAGATGGGTGTGTCTTCTGGATTTAATTCTTGTCTTGAAGTCTTTCTCTTTAGTGTTTGCATGCTGTCTTTTTCTATACTTTTACTTATAACCTATCAATATCTTTATATTTTCATGAGTCTCTTGTAAACACCAGTGTTGAAGCTCATTTTTTAACCAGTGTATTTACATTTAAATTGGTGGTGCTTAACCAACTCTTAGATGTTATATAATTATTGATGTGGTTGGGTTGAAGTCATGCTTTTCTCTTTGTCTTGTCTGTTCTTTCTTTTTTCCCTCCTTTTCTGCCTTCCTTTAGATTAATCAGATATTTTGTAGTATTCTATTTGATTGCCTCTATTGGCTTTATAGCTACACCTTTTAAATTTTTTTAATACTTGCTAAAAGGATATACATTCTTTACGTACTGCAGTCTACTTTATGTAACATACCACTTCCTGCATAATATGTACTTCCACTTATCTCATTATTTATGCAAGAATTATTTCTTGACATGTCCTAAATCTTAGTTTTTAAATTTTTACTTTAAATTATCTCTGGTTAAACACTATTATTTTCCTTTCAACACTAAATGGATTTTAATTAGAACAATAATTTTTATTTACCATTTCTGGAACTCTTTGTTTTCTTTCATGTAGATACATGTTTCATCAGGAATCAGGTACCTTCAATGTGAAGAACTTCCTTTACCAGTTTTTGTAGTACAAGTCTCCTGGTATCAAACCTTCTCAGCTTTCATTAAATTTAAAGGATATTTTCACTAGACATAGAATTTGTTTGATTTTTTGCTTCAGCACTTTATAAAAACATTGTTCCACTGTCATCTTGATCATTTTTTCTGATCAGTTGTTTATTGTTCTTACTGTTCCCTTTCCTAAGTCTTTTTTCTTCTACTTTTAAAATTTCTCATCTTTGTTCTTCAACAGCTTGATTGTGGTGTGCATGGTTGTGTTTTCCTCTGTATGTATCCTGTTTGCAGTTTGAGTTTGTTGGACCTATGGGTTACTTTTTATTTTTTAAATCAAATTTAGAAATTTTTCAACTTTAATTTACTCTGTACATGTTTTTTGCCCCATTCTCTCTTCCTTGCCTGGATTCCAGCTATATGTGTTAGACCACTTGTTATTTATCCTATATGTCGTCTTTTTTTAATCCTTTTACGTATCTGTTTCAGTTTGGATAGTTTCTGTTAACCTGTCAAGTTCATTGATCTTTTCTCCTTGGTGTCTTATATTTTTATGTTAATCTAGTCAATTTTTCATTTCAGAATGTATTTTTCAGGTGTAGAATGTTCATTTGTTTGTTTTTCTTCTGAGATTCACGACCAATTCACTGTTAACCTTTTCCTTTAATATTTTTGAACATATTTATATAGTAACTTTGAAAGTGCTTCCCTGCTATTTCTGACGTGTGTCAACTCTGGATCTGTTTTGATTACTTTTTTTCTCCTGGTTATGTCAACATTTTGTCTATCTTAACACCTAGGAATTTTTTATTGCATGTTGGATATTTGGATGCTGTGATGTTGCTGACAGTCTGGATTTTGTCATCTTCCTTTAAAGAGTGTTGTTTTGTGCTTGCAGGTGGTTAATTTACTGGCAAATCAATTTGATCATGTTGAGGTTTAGTTTTAGGCTAACATGGATTTAGCATAACTGTATTCCCAAGCCTTGGCCTTTTTGGGGTCTCAATTGAGTGTGGGTGTTCAGCAAGGTCTTGCTACTCTGGCTGGACAGAACTCCATTTATAAAATTGTATTCATCCAGAATCTCTGTTCAACCTCAGCTTAGTTACTGATCTCTGCCGGGCCTTTTGGTTTGTCACCCTGTTCTCAGTTTATTATTGAGACAGATTTAAGAGAATCATAATGCAAATTTCTGGATCTGCCTAGCTCTATGGAGCTCCCTTCTCTCTGGTACCCTGTTCATGAAATTCCAGCAGGAACCCTGAACTATGTTTTCTTCCACCCAGAAACACCCCACTTTCAGTGTTAACTTGGAAAGTGCCCTCAGGCAGAAGGAATGATTGTAGAGCTCACCTCTAAATTTTTTTCTTAAAAATCAGTCCTGGAGGGGCTGGCCCTGTGGCTAGTGGTTAAGTAACTTCCACACACCCCACTTCAGCAGCCCAGGTTCAGTTCTCTGGTGCAGATCTACCCCACTCATGGGCAACTATGCTGTGGTGGTGACTCACATACAAATTAGAGGAAGATTGGCACAGATGTTAGCTCAGGATGACTCTTCCTCAGCAAAAAACAAAACAAAACAAAAATCAGTCCTGGGCTACTATCCACTGTGTGAAAACATTGCTTTATGTTTTGGGTTCTTTTTGGTTTAATAGTTGATTACAGTGAAGGGTAAATCCAATTCGCATTACTCCATCATGGTTGAAACCAGGAAGCTATCCCTTTATTTTTTGTTTTAAATTTGAAGGTTATTTTTAAATATTAGTTTATCAGTTATTTTTTTGCCCTGCTCCTTCCCTAAAAGACACCATTTTTCTTGACTAGCCTGTTGGGGTGGGGGTGGGGGGAGGCCAATCAAATCAGTAGACTCTCTCTTTAATCCTTATTCCACATACTCTTTTCAGTTTAGGCTTAGGGACCCTGGCCCTTTTCTTCCACTAGGAATGTATACAATGTAATTTAAAAGACTATATGATCTGGTCTGATCAAAATGGCTTTATGCAATAAGCAGGACTGAAACCAAGTTAGATTTTTAAATGACATTTAAATTCAGTCTAATTTTGTTTGATTCTGGGTGTCTCAGTGTTCCAGAAGCTGGAACTTAACAGAACTTGCATTCATTTAATAACAGGATTTATTTAGAAGAGTTTTTCACCATTTCCCATTGACAACATAATATTTTAAAATCCTTTAATTTTTTTAATCTGTTAACTAAAATTTGATTCCATGGAAACATATATGATAAAAGTATGAAGTTTTTCAAAAAAGTAAAGCTGGGGGCCAGCCCCGTGGCCGAGTGGTTAAGTTCATACGCTCCGCTGCAGGCAGCCCAGTGGACATGGCACTGCTCATCAAGCCACACTGAGGCAGCATCCCACATGCCACAACTAGAAGGACCCACAACTAAGAAGATACAACTACGTACCAGGGGGCTTTGGGGAGAAAAAGGAAAAAAAATCTTTAAAAAAAAAACAGTAAAGTTGAACAAAGTTCACAAACTCAAGATTGCCCCAAAGACAGAGCTGTGACTAAATCTTATTTTTATTGTATTATTTTTAAAACCCCAGAGAGATTATGCTTTTTAAACCTTTTTTCAAGAGCTAGACTGTTGAGGGATGAAGAAGCAATGCCCACATCATAGTAAGACTAACTAGTCAAATATTTAGTGTTTTCCCCCTCTCCTTGACTAGCTACTTGATACTGAAAATTAAGATTTGAAATTATGGGACAGAAGCTGATCAATTTAAGAGTATAAGAGTATAGTACATCAGAGAAAAGCTTTAATGTTATATGCAATACAGGGCAGCTAAGTTTGAGGGACAATTGAGAAATGGAAGGTTACTCAAGATGAAATTATTCACCAGGTTTATTTAGGGCCTCACTGAAGCTTTATTTTCCCTGAAATCAGGTTTTTTTGGGTGAATATTCTCATCTCAAAAATGCTATTGGTGGGGTAAGAGCAAACTTGAGACACAAGGGGATGTCAGCAGTTCTTGTCCTTTCCTAGAAACCATCTTTATAGCTATCTCATTTTCAATTTAGAAATGACATTAAAAAAAAATCCAATCCAACTCACTCAGAGCTCCTAAGAACAGGCAAGCTGGAGAGTGCTCAATCAAGTACAATCAGGATTTTACACCATATCAGTAGGTTGAAATTAATTTGAAAACAATTTGCCATCAAAGTAAACTAAAACTGGATTATATTGCTAAAATCAAATTAATCTGACATGTTTATCAAGAGTGTAAGAATTCATCTCAAACAGCTAGTTGGAGGAAGAAGTACATTCTGAACAATTTTAAGATAAATTATATTTTAGGAACAGAATGTTGCAATAAGATGTACAGAATACTGATACTGTAGTCCATTTTTTAATACTAAGAAAAAATGGAATAGTTAGACATTCAATAAACACATTCCAGATGTAAATTAAAAAAAAGAGAGAAATTCAATTTGCCATAGAGAACTTCAGAAGAAAGACTTTATCTTACACTCAGAATTCTGGGGATTTGTGTATAAATAACAGACATTAAGCACACTTAAATATAAATTAAGATACAGCATATAATTCAATAAATAACCATAGTATGAGCTGCTCTGTCATCTCCAGTGAATAAATTTCAAAGTACTCATCTTGAGAATGGAGAAGACAGATTTTAACCTTATTTTCAATTTTGACCTAAAGCAATACCCAAATAGTATTACAATGTTAGAAGTCCTTATGCCCAAATATCTTAGTTTCAGTGACAAATTTAACTCAGTGGTCACACAGCGATAAGTAGTTCCTTTCACAGTTCACTGAACTGCAAACTAGATTGTTAACGCTAGTTAAGTAGAGAATAAACCTTCAAAAAAAGTCCTGGCCAGGTTCCTGGATGTCTTAAATATATGCCAACATTATTGGACTGTTTAAATTATTAGAAGCTAAGAATATGAAGTACCTGTTAAGGTTTCAATAAAAATACTTTTCATATTTGGTAATAAATTAATTTACATAATTGGTAATTTCAAAATAAATAAAACCTGAGTTGTAAATGCCTCCTATCCCCAACCCACCCCCAGCATACATAACCTTGTATCCCACTGTCATTTAGACCAGTGTCTCTCAAACTTTAATGAGCATACATATTCCTTGAGAATCTTATTAAGATGCAGTTTCTAATTCAATATGTCTATTGTCGGGCCTCAGAACCTACATTTCTAACAGGTTACAACTGAAGCAGATGCTGATCTTTGCACTACCCTTTGAGCAGCAAGGTGACCCAATATATACTGAGGACAATTTCTGGCCTATTGACTGTATGGTTTTATAGATTCAAGGCTGTAATATTTTAAAATCAGACATAACCAAAAATGATCACAAAAAGTAAGTCTTGAAAGAAAACCATGTTTCACTTAAGTGAGAGCTTAAAGTATACCAAATTGGCAGTGTTTCTACTTGTCTGAACACTGGCAGTTTTGATACATTACAATATAAATCAGGACACCAAGTTCTTGTAACTTTAAAAAATAGTTACTATAGCTTGAGGCTGTTCTCCAGCTAGTTCAAAGTCCAGAAAATTCAAGCCAGTACACTGCAAAACCACTATTAAAAATCTTTTAACAGTAAACTGTCCATATAAAATTACTTGTAAACTTGCTTTAAGCTATCCCATCTCCTCCTCCTCTTTCAACAAATAAATGCTTTTTCTTCTGTCTTGTAGCTAAACAGCGTGTAATACCCAATGCCCCTCCCTTTAAGAATCGAACAAAATTGTCTCCAACCAAAGGACCCAATGCAAAAAGGTTAGCTTCTTTAATACACTCATAGGTATATGCATCTATTTCCACAGGATTACCCTTACATGTGATTGGCTGGCTTGAGTTATGACCGAGGTAACACCCTTGCTCCTTCAGAAAAGACAGGTTGGGATGAGAACCTATCAATACTACTGCTGCAGAGAGCTTAAATATATTCTTCAATCCAGAGATGCTTTGAAGAATACATTTCATGTCCGACTTAAACGAAAGCACATGGTGTTCAGGAAAACTCGTATAATCAGATAAAAGATTTGAGTCTACAGAATATAACTGAGTACACATCATATGATAGACTTTATGGTATTCTGGATAAAGCTTTTTGGGAAGCTGTTTGAAAATTAAGCTTGGATCAGTTACTCGTCTGCGAAATACATGAATCACAGGGATATTATTGTTGTAAGCGCACAGTACTGCATCAGCTGCACTAAGCCCAGAACCTACAATTAACACTGGATCCACTTTGCCACTCAACTTTCCTTTGTTTATAGCAGCTCCAAATTCAGGCATTGAATGAAACACAAAAGGAAAATCTTCCCCTTCAATTTCCAGATGGGCAGGAGAATCCAATGTTCCAGTTGCCAGAGCTACATTCTCAGCAAACAGACAGAAGGGAACGTGGGAACCATCTGCTACTCGCTGATAACCCCTGATCTCCCAGTTTCTCTTGATAAATTGTGACTTCTCTATCTGTAAATGCTGCGTTGAAATATTTCTGTCTGGACGATCATCATCATCTTGATCTCTGTAGAGTCTTGATACAGACGTAATGTAAGTATTCTCTCTGAAATTCTTCTGAAGACCCATGACTTTTACATAATGTTTATAGTAGCGAGCTATTTCCTCTGGCATAACTCGATCCCCTTTAAGGTTTCTAAAAAAGGGAAAGGAAAAATATCTTAGCCGGATAGTACTTTTAGTTTCTATGATTATTACTTCTCTACCTAGTAAGCTATTATATCTTTTTAATTCCTCTGGACTAAGTTAGAAATTATCCTAACAAAGAAAGCAAGGTTTTCTTTTTCTTTTTAAAAATGTTGATAAATTAGTTTTATCAATAGAAGTCCCATAAGAGTAGAGACTATATTTAATGCATCTTTGTTTCCCCAGTGCCTTGGCATATAGCTGTTCAGATTAGCTGCCTTTATCAATAACTTATTAAATAAATGAAGGGATTAAAATGTGGATATCTGAAAATTAGACTGTTTTATAGTCTATCTCACAATTGTAACCTATAACTAGACTGAATTATTTAGATTACAATTGTTGAGATATTGCAAGTCTAACTAATACATATACTTTTTTTATTTTTAAGATTTTATTTTTACTTTTTCTCCCCAAAGTGGCCCCAGTACATAGTTGTATATTTTTAGTTGTGCGTCCTTCTAGTTGTGGCATGTGGGATGCCGCCTGAGCATGGCTTGATGAGCGGTGCCATGTCGGTGCCCAGGATCCGAACTGGCGAAACCCTGGGCTGCTGAAGTGGAGCGCACGAACTTAACCACTCGGCCACGGGGCCGCCCCCATACATATACTTCTTAAAGATAATATGTACCATCTTGACACGATTTTTAATGAGTTGCTTTCTGTTTTCATGATGAGCAAAAATAACTGTCTTTTGAACAAAATCATCTAAGTAAATAAGATATGACATTTCTTTCTGTGTTTTCCTACTCATAAAGAGATCTATAAATATAATCTGCTCTTTATGAAAAAATGCACTAGTACCTCTTTCATTTTCCACTTGAACTTTAAAGCAGTGGATATTAGTAGCCCTAAACACTGTACCCCAATTAGAGATAAATAATAATAAAAACATACCTACCCAAATTGTTTCACATAATTCATTATAACTTGGAAGAAAGTCATAAAAATTTCTTCTTAAAATTTAATTATTATAAGATTTAGAATGTATTAACTATTTTTATAGAAACCCTATGTAGTAGTTACTACTATTATTATCTCCTTTTTACAAACTAGGAAATTGACAGCAGTAATTTAAGTTGTTTGGCCAGGGTCACAACATTAGAAGTTGTACAGTCAGGATTCAAACCCGCCCACTCTCTAGAGATCTAAGAGTCTTCTCAACACTATGCAAAGGCAGGAACTAAAGCTAATTATTTATCACAAGACTCATTTTCACATATAATTTCAATACAGAGTATGCCCAACTTAGAAGGATGAACACTGCTGGTATATAAATCACATAATCCCTTTTTTACCCACATCACAAAGGGAAGAATATTGAGCAATTTCACTTGCTTGCTTAAAAAGAATCAAGAACTCGTACAACTTGCCTGATTTTGCAACTTTACATTTCAAACTCATATAAAATTCCATTTTAAAAAACCCAAAAGGAATGTGAAATGTTTAATCTCAATTATTCATGCTGGTCTAAATTTGCTCTCCTTAAATCTTCTCAAATTAAGGATAATTTCTGTGAATTAACATGGTTTCTACCTGGCAGGAAGTCAAGCATTCAAATGTTATAGCCCTGTTCTAACCAACTTCCTGCTTTATTGTTTCTGTGAGCAGTCAAATTAGACTAGGTTCTCTGGATTAGTAATTCCTATCTAATTTAATATTTACTATCCTTGAAAATAATGGGGCTTTTCATATTTCTCTTTTTAAATTTCAAGTTCTTTCTCCCAAAATAAATGAACTTGAACTCTTCCAAGTTGAAATTTCTTTTGAGTTACTCCTACTTTCATATTTCTTATTAAATATTTACCTCTATATCCAAGGAGCCAATCTCACAGATTCTAGTTTATTCCATCATTCTAAATTATAAATGATATACACTCTTCTACGCTGAAAGTCAAACACTTTTGTATGTATACATGAGATATGCATACATGAAGTTATGTATCCACTAACAAAATAAGTGTAGAAAGGATATATGGGTGGATGAGAAAGTACTAAACGTAGAGTGGTTTAACAGGAGAGTGGGATAAATCCATGATTAACAAAGAAATCAAAGGAACCCAATCTGGGGGCTGGCCCCGTGGCTGAGTGGTTAAGTTCGCGCTCCGCTGCAGGCGGCCCAGTGTTTCGTTGGTTCAAATCCTGAGCGCGGACATGGCACTGCTCATCAAGCCACGCTGAGGCAGCATCCCACATGCCACAATTAGAAGGACCCACAACAAAGAATATACAACTATGTCTCAGGGGGCTTTGGGGAGAAAAAGGAAAAGAATAAAATCTTAAAAAAAAAACAAAAGGAACCCAATCTGTAGACAATCCCTTACCTCTGTGTGCTTAGTTCTATAACATCTCCAAATGTAAACTAGCTCATAATCACTGCTGGAAAAAGGTTTTATTTGAAATAAACACACATTTATATTATTCATTTACAGGATCAAAAATACTTCGAAATTTGACAACAGATTCTTTCCCATTGTACACTAAAGAATTTGACTAGTTTAATCTTTACCTTCGTTTGCTGGACACCCAATCTTTAAATTTAAGTCCAGGTAGCTCCATCCAATTTCCAAAGCTGATTGTCAACATGGAGCCTTCCATATTCTATTTGAAGAAAAATGAACAATCAAAAAACATATTTCAGCAGTAACATGGATTTTTTTCTTTTTAGCCAAACCCACTTCAGATTTCATTTTCTCTATAAAGTAAGAATCGAGTATTTCTAAGCAGGAAGGTGGAAAAAAAAGGATAGAGGTTTGAGAAGAACTTAATAAGGAAATAGTAAAGGATTGCCAAATGTAGTGTTCAGGACCCAACTGACATTGGAGAATACTTTTCACAGTTGTACGAATTTTTTTCTTTTCTGGTAATGTTTTATAGGAAAAGATAAAGTGCACAGTTGTATGAATTGCTTTTTTTTGCCAAGCCCATGTGATCAAGGAAATTAGGAGAATGGTTAAGTCGATGGATTATAGAACCTAAGCTGGACAGGTAAGGAGGTTAAAAATCAGGGCCTGGAACATTCTCTGTGTTACAAGTTTAGGTACAGTGTTAAGTAACGGGGTGATGCAGCTGGAAGAACAGAAAGTTGTGATCCTGAAGATTTGAGAATTTAGGTGTTTACAAGTTGAGTAGTTAGGAAAGGTAAGAGTTACAGTGGAGCCACTGGAGTTAGTACCTAATGAGGAATGGAAGAGAAGATCATTGAGAATGAAGAGATTAAGAGACTAAGACGTTAAGGTGTTGGATCTGTGTCACGTAAAGGTAAAGTTATTCAAGGTGAAATAAAAGTTGGGATATAATGGAAGACAATGAGTTAGGTGCCACAGATTCAATAATTGAGGGGCTCATTCTGGAATGGTAGAGAAGCTAGAAAATGACAACCTGTTCAAACGAACAAGGGCTTCTACACAAGAGCAATAGGGAATAAAGTCAGCACCAATGTCACTAGCCAACCCGATAGGACATGGGGCTATGGGAGAATGAACAGACTCCACTTCAGAGAGCTGGAGCGAGGGTGGTATCTTCAGGAAAGAGCAAGCTTTCAAGAAAAGAAGTAGAAGTAGGACATAACTGAAATGAGTGTAGGAAAGCTTGTTTATTACTAAATGGAGTTGAAGGGACATAGAAAGTCTGGAAGTGAGGAAAGTGGTGAGAAATTCGATCACAAGAGAAACAGAACTATATAGAGACTAATATGAGAGGAAAAAGACTTAGGGAGCTTACATTTGAGTAATAACCAAGGTTAACTGAAATGTATGTGAAGCACCACAGGGGAGATAACTGCCTAAACAAACAGTCCTACAGTCAAGCACTATGAGATTAAGAATAAATTATAGAATGCAGAGGTGGGGACAAATAATTATGCCTGGGAAAGTAAGGAAGCTTCATAGAAGTGATGCTTGACAACTGGATCACAGCTCAAATATCGTTTATCTATATCCCTATTCTAGTAGATATGAGGCATGAAAAAAAATTCAGCAAGTTGTAGGTATATTTCAGCTTTAACACTGACTCAAATGTGTTTTCAGCAATCAAGGCTTAACCATACTTTAACTTTCCTATATATATAAGTGGAAGAAATGAAGTAACAGAGATCAATTATTGCCTGCACATTTTTCTAAGCAGAAAAATATAAGTACAATATAAAACCTGAGGAACTTAGAGAATGTAGTCTAAAAACTTTTTAAAAACATATTATGGCTTTTTCAAGAAATACAGTTTTATTAAGAATGTTACTTATTAATAGAGCAAATTTAAACACTTAAGTTAAAAGGCACAGATAATTTGGTAGTTGCTACCTATTACCATAAAGAGAATTAAGATTAAAAAGAGTCAGTGAGGGGCCGGCCCAGTGGTGCAGTGGTTAAGTGCACACGTTCCGCTTCTTGGCGGCCCGGGGTTCGCTGGTTCGGATCCCGGGTGCGGACATGGCACCACTTGGCACACCATGCTGTGGTAGGCGTCCCACATATAAAGTGGAGGAAGATGGGCACGGATGTTAGCTCAGGGCCAGGCTTCCTCAGCAAAAAAAAGAGGAGGACTGGCAGTAGTTAGCTCAGGGCTAATCTTCCTCAAAAAAAAAAAAAAAAAAGTCAGCAATATATTTAATCTAGAAAGTCCCCAAATACCCTGAAACAATCAGTTGAAAAATTAAATGTAAACAACTTTAAGACATGTAACACTGCACGAATACAGGAAGATCTAAGTGAAGTTTGTACTAAATATTGGATATTTAATGTTAAAATTCCCATGAAGTCTATTTCATAAATATAGCAAAAATTATTTATTTGTACAAGAAATGAGCACTCACTAGACACTGTACTAACTGCTAAGGACACAAGAGTGAAGAAGAATTATTAGTTGCTGCTCCCTAATGAAATGCGCTATTGGTTCTCTGGCTTAACCTCTGCTATGAACTGAACTGTGTCACCCCCAAAACTCCATATGCCGAAGCCCTAATCCCCAATGTAATGGTATTTGGAGATGGGGCCTTTGAGAGGTAATTAGGGCTAGATGAGGTCATGCAGGTGGTGCCCTCATAGTAGTATTAGTGGCTTTATAAGAAGAGAAAGAGAGAGAGCACTCTCTCCACCATGTGAGGACACAGCAAGAAAGCAGCCATCTGCAAACCAGGAAAAGGACCATAACCATGAACTAAATACACCTTGATCTTAAAACTTCCTAGCCTCCAACTGTGAGAAATAAGTATCTGTTGTTTAAGCCACTCAGTCCATGCCCAAGCAGACTAATACAACTTCTTTCTTTTACAATACTTTTCATTTACAATCTGGAAAATACAGGAAAAATAATGGATATTGGCATGAAATACTGTGTGAGATTTTGTAAACTCTAAAATGAATAAATGTTTTACTATGCAAAATATTCTTGAAATATTTTCTGTATAATTCTTATAAAATAATATAGAGAAACACTTATGCTAAGACTATCACTAATCAAATCTGGCTTAACTTCTACTAGTAATTAACCCATATTTAACTGAACAGCATTAAAATTCTCAGCTAAATATTTGGTAAACATCATATAACATTGTATCATAATGTTTAAGAATCAAAATGGTCTTATCAAGATGACATATAACAAAAATGCTAAGAAAAATATACTTACATGCCAAGCTCCACCAGGTGGACCTTTACCAAGAACTAAGTGAGGGATATAATGATGTTGTTCTAATTTCCACTGCAAGACAGATGGATAATCATACCCGAAGTCAGCATCTGGATGAAGAAGTGTGTCGAAAAGTACTGCAACTGGATTGGATGATCGGCCCTCAAGGCCCTCAGACAAGTATTCTAAGTCCTGAATGAATTTTTTAAAAAAGAAGGAAAAAAGGTAGATAGAATTTGGAAAAACAAACATAGCTATCATAATAATAGTGAAGGCCACTGCTCTAATCCAGCATTACCCAGATAGTGTGCTACAGAGCAGTGATGGTCCTTGAGATCTGGTTAGATTCTTTGGTCAAATAAATATGAGAAAAGGTTGGGTTTTAACAAAGCTAATCAGATCCTTTTACTGTAAAACTTGAAGATGCCTTTAATATGCTAATATACCTTAATATTTCTACCTTGATGCTCCAACAATAAAAAGCAGCACTTCCCAAACTTAGTTGAGCATAGGGCACCTATTAAAACTCCATCATAAAATAATTTAGGGAATTCTGCTCTAAACCAATTCAGGAAAATAAAGAGAAGTAACTCAGCAAAACATATTTACAAAATTTAAAGTTAAAATGATAGAAAATGTTATTTAGAAGAAAGGATTTTCAGCTAAGAAACACAGTGCTTCTGTAAGTAGAAAAACAACCTGAGTATTAAAAATAAAATTTAAAAGATTGACATGTAATAATAATAATATAATAATAATATAATAATAATACTACCTGATCAACAATGGAAAGATGTCTTGCTTCTTCTAATTTACTATGTAAGATTGTATTTGGATGTATTGCTTCTGATGACAAATATGGTCTATAGCCTGATAACATATAAGAAAGGCAGATTCCTGAAGGTCCATTTCCTTTTTAAAAAAAAAAGTGGAGAGAGGTGTGTCATGCATCTTAATACTCTTGTTCCTTGGCTTTTCTCGCTCACCAATTCCTCCTTCTCTAAACTCTTAAAACCAAATATTCACAAGATTCTGACTTCTGTCTTCTCCTGTTTTCTTTTGGGAGTCTCATCTACTTAAGCTTCAACTCCCTATTGCTACTGAATCCCAAAATTAGATCTCTAGGCTGACCTCTTCCCCAAAAATACATCCCACCATGCTATTTCTTCACTCCACCTGACTGACCCACTAATAACTTAGTCACAATGTTTTCAAAAGCAAATTCATGAGTTCCTTCATTTAGGTGCCCTATCCTTTTTAAACCTCATCCCTTCTCAAAGTAAGGTACGAGCAAAATCTTAAGTTAATCAGATTCTAATTCCAAACGTACTTTGTAAACCTATATCCATACAGTTGTCTGCTATTCTCACTCCTATACTCTCACTCAGAAGACAAAAATCTCCTCCTGTTTCTCCTCCATATTCACCTACTCCAAAATAATTTCACATTCTACATTGATGAGTTTTGGTAACACATGGTCCTCGTCATGTTACCCCCTCTATTCTAAAGGCCTTAATTGCTTGTTTCTGACTACCCAGTGTTCTCCATGTTCTGGTCTCAACCATGTTTCCAGTTCCATCTCCTATTACTGCCTTCCTATATTTTTATATGCTTTAACTAAAACCAAACCGGATTTTTTTGTTGGACCCTAACTACTTCCATTTCTCTAGTTCCTTTAGTATGGGCTGCCACTTCTTTATTATCTTCATCTATCAAAAACTGAATCCAACTAGGACAACTACTAGCCATCAGGAAAAAAAATCCTGTTCCTTGCCTAATATTTTTCCTCAAATAAAATAAGCTCAAAGATGTAAATATGAAAAGTAAAATCATAAGAATATTAGAAAACTGGATATTTCTACTTATAATGCTGGAGTGGGAAGCCTTTAAGCATGACACAAAACTCAAAAGACAAAAAGAAAAAGAAACCATTTGACTTTGTAAAAATTAAAAACAAATGACAAATAGTGGGAGTTAAGATCTGAGGTAAAGAGCTAATTTCCTGGAAGCAAAAAGAAAGACACAAAACTAAGAAGAAAAATCATACAATAATATTAACACACACAGAAAAAGCATCTGACAAAATCTAACACCTATTCATGATAAAAACTCTTAGCAACTACAAATATAGGGGAACTTCCTCAACTTGATAAAGAGCATCTACAAAAAACTTACAGCTAATATCATACTTAATAGTGAGAAGCTAGGTGATTTCCCTCTAAGATTGTTAAGACAAGGATGTCTCTTCTCACCACTCCTACTCAACACACACCATGGTGGAAGACCTAGCTAATGCAATAAGACAAGAAAAGGAAATAAAATTTTGATACACAGATTGGGAAGGAAGAAATAAAACTCTCTTTGTTCGTCAATGCCATGATTATCTATGTAGAAAATCTCAAAGAATTGACCAAAAAACTCCTGGAACTAACAAATAATAGGAGCAATATTACACAATATGAGGTTAATATACAAAAGTCAATTGTTTTCCTATATACCAGCAATGAACAAGTAGAATTTGAAATTATACAACACTTATATTTGCACTTATATTTGCACAAAAAAGAAATACTTGGGTATAAGTCAAACAAAATATATGTAAGATCTATATGAGGAAAACCATTAAAACTGGTGAAAGAAATCAAAGAATATCTAAATAGATGGAAAGATATTCCATGTTCACAGATAGGAAAACTCAATATTGTTAAGATGTCAGTTCTTCCCAACTAGATCTACAGATTCAATGCAACCCAAATAAAAATCCCAGCAAGTTACTTGGTGGATATTGGCAATTGACTCTCAAGTTTAAATGGAAAGGTGAAAAGACCCAGAATAGCCAACACAATACTGAAAAACAAAGTCAGGACTGACACCATCTAACTTTAAGTCTTACTATAAAACTACAATCAACAAGATAGTGTGGAAATGATGGAAGAATAATAGGCAAATCAATGGAACAGAATAGAAAGCCTAGAGAGAAAGCCTCACAAATACAGTCAACTTATTTTTGACAAAGAGCAAAGGCAATCCAATGGAGAAAGGATAGTCTTTCCAACAAATGGTACTGAACAACTGGATATCCACATGCAAAATTACGAATCTAGATGCTAATCTTCTATCTTTTACAAAAATTAACTTGAAACAGATCATAGACCTAAATATAAAACAAAAAAATTATAAACCTCTAGAACATAGGAGAAAATCCAAGTGACTTTGGGTTTGGTAACTGAGTTTTTACATATAACACTGAAAGGATCCATGAAAGAAAAAATTGATAAGCAGGACTTCATTAAAATTTAAAATTTCTGCTCTGTAATAAACACTGTTAAGAGAAAGAAAAGTCCAAGACTGGGAGAAAATATCTGCAAAAGATGTATTTGATAGAATACTTGTTTGTAACATGTACAAAGAACTCTTAAATCTCAATCAACCCCAAGAAAACAAACAACCCAATCAATTGAAAAGTAGGCAAAAGATCTGAGCAGACACCTCAAAGATACATAGGTGGCAAATGAGCATATGAAAAGATGCTCAACCTCATATATCATTACAGAATTTCAAATTAAAACGAGATACCACTACACACCTATCAGAACAGCTAAAATCCAAAACACAGAAAACTTCAAATGCTGACAAGGATGTGGAACAACAGATACTCCTGTTTATAGCTGCTGGGAATGCAAAATGATAATAGCCACTTTGGAGGACAATTTGACAGTTTCTTAAAAAGCTAAACACAGTCTAACCATATGATCTAGCAATCACACTCCTAGGTATTTAAACAAATGAATTGAAAACTTAATGGCCATGCAAAAACCTACACATGCATGTTTATAGAAGCTTTACTCATAATTGTCAAAACTTTGAAGCAACCAAGATGTCCTTCCGTAAGTGAATGGGTAACAAAACTGTGAAGCATCCATACAATGGAATAGTATTCAGTAATAAAAAGAAATAAGCTATCAAGGCATAAAAAGCAGAGGAATCTTAAATGCATTAATGCTAAGTGAAAGAAGCCAGTCTGAAAAGGCTACACACTGTATGATTCCATGTATATGACATTCTGGAAAAGGTAAAACTATAGAGACAGTAAAAGATCAGTGGTTGCCAGAGGTTGGGAGTTGACAGAAAGGATGAATAGGTGGAGCACAAGAGATTTTTAGGGCAGTGAAACTATTCTGTATGATACTATAACAGTGGATACAAGACAGTATACATTCAGCAAAACCAACAGAACTGTACAACACAAAGAGTAAACCCTAATGTAAACTACAGATTTTAGTTAATAATGTATAAACGGTGATTCCTCAATTATAATAAATGTACCACACCAATTCAAGATGTTAATAATAGCGGAAACGGCAGGGGGTGGGGAGAAAAGGAGTATATGAGAACTCTCTGTACTTTCTGCTCAATTTTCCTGTAGACCTAAACTGCTCTAAAAATAAAGTCTATTAATTAAAATAAATATTAAATAAATGAAAAATAGTGCGAGTTAAGATGTGAGGCAAAGAGCCAAGTTTCTGGAATCAAAAAGAAACAACACTCAACAGACAAGAGGCAAAGAAACAGGCAGTTCACAGAGAACTATATAGGCAGAATGCTCTCTCACTCCCAAGAACCTATTACTTTACATAGCAAAAGGACTTTGTAGATGTGATTAAATTAAGGGCCTTGGGATGGGGAGAGTACCTTGGATTATCCAGATGGGCCCAATATAATCACACAAGTCCTTAAAAATAGAGCCTTTCCCAGCTGGGGGGAGGCAGAAACATGACTATGAAGAGCGAAACAACATTGCTGGCGTTGAAGATGCAGAAGGGGTCCAGGAGCCAAGGAATGCGCTAGCCTCTAGAAATTGTAAAAAGCAAGGAAACATTCTACCCTAGAGCCTCCAGAAAGGAATGCAGCCCTGCTGATACCATGATTTTAGCCCAATCAGACAAGTGTTGGACTTCTGCGAGATAAATTTTTTGTTTAAAGCCACTAGGTTTGTGGAAAAGTGTTATGACAACACAAAACCAATACCTCTATTAAGGAAATTAGCTCTTTATCTATGCTCAGACTGGTGGTGATACTGCCGGCAGTAATGGCTCTAATGCATTAGGTTAAGCTACTCATTGGCTAGCTGGGGCAAAATAGGAATGGACTGTTTTGGAGCGAGTGCAGTGGGCAGGAACAGATGAAGGTAGTTTTTCCTCTTCTAACACTCCCATAGCCCAGGTAGAACAAGACATTTACTCATTCCAAGACATGCAGGATGGAAAACCAGGGTTGGACATAAGTTGGAAAATGGAACACAAGGTATGATCTGAGATATCCTGGATGAGAACTACTGCAAGAACTGTCATCTCCTCCAGAGGGCAATCTAACATAGAACTATCTTGCTTTCCTCCTTTCCTTCCTTCCTTCCCCTCATCTCCCACAAGCCAGTCAGGGGACAGGACTTTTCACTCCTTCCCATTAACGTTGAAACAGGCTATCAAAGAAACTAAGGAAGTTGTATGCCATCATGGTACGTTATGTCCCCTAATTCTTTCCTTCAGCTTGGCTTCACCTTATAGTACTTATTTGATTTCATGAGTCTGAATATTAGATGAAAGATATACATGACAGGTAATTAAATACATGCAATAAAACTAAATCATAAACTTTATAATTCTAAAGTAATTAGGTTCTATATATAGCTTAATTTTTAATATGCATATCTGTTGAGGTGGTACAAAGGATATATAATAGTAATGTTATGGTTCAGGTAATTATAAACATTACTGCAGAGTACTATAACGTTCATTACTAACTAAGCACTGGTTACTAACTTGCACAAGTTATTCAACTTCTGAGTTTCCCTGTCTATAGCTAGCCCTACAACATCAGAGGGCTGTCAGGTTGTAAGGCATAATCCAATAACGTACACAGAATGCTCTGTACAGGGATCTAAGAATACTGTTGTTCATCTTTACCATGACATTGTCATATAATTAACACAACCAATAGACAATATTTTTAAATAACAGAGTAATATTCATCCTTGAATGAAAAGATGTATTCTAACATAGAATCTAATATCAGATTAACAAATTACTCTCTCCAATGATTTGGTTATTGGTTATTTTACCATATCAAACAACCTAAGAATACTTTTCAATACAATCCTAAGAACTTGTGCTATGTAACTGTACACTTATAAAAGTAGTAAGGATCATAACTGTAATTTAAGAGATAAAATGCGATAACTTACCTATTACTACCACAGGCAAAGTCACTGATGAATCTTCAAGTAAAGTAGTTTCTTCAACTAATGGCATAGCTTTAACTTTTCGCCCCAAATTATCACCAAAATATTGCACTAAGGAATTAAAAATCTCTCCTTCGGTTTCAGTGTCACTATAACTTCTTTTTTAAAAAAAACATGGAACAAAATGAGACACATAAAGTCAATATAGCCCTTATAAAAATCTGTCATTACTCAGATTTTATTTAGTCCATAAAATATTCAATAGTTCCATAAAAGGAAAAAAGGAAATCCTTCTGATTAATGCCTTCAAATTAACAGCTTAGCTACATGTCAACCTACACCACTTCCAATGTCAGAAATCCTGAATAGCTGCTAATATCTCTTTAGTACCTTGTAGGGAAGTCCTACATAAGACAAGTCCTAAATAAGAAGTTATTTTTAATGATCAAAGACATAGCACTGTATTGAGGATTTTTATAATTCTCTGAGAGCTCCTAGGAATGGCTAGTTTCTCTTCTTTTTTCTCACTGATAAAAAGGTGAGTGCATTAACGGCAGTATATTTAGAGTAGTCACATATAATATTTTAAAGAGAAGTTACTGTGCTTATATATTACAAATTGTGCATTTTGGTAAAAAAATGAAGTATATATCATATTTATTCTCAAGGAGATAATGAAATATGGAAAATCTTAATGTTGATTTCTAATCTACCTTCTTTCTCAATTGCCTCCTTAGAAACTAGTTTTAGCATTCTGACGTGGCCACACAATAAATGGAGTATACTCCAAGCAGAGTTAACGTTCTACATTACATTTGAGATTACTTCAGAATAGAATCCCCAAGTTACTTTTCATCTTCATATAGTTAGCAACAGGCCAGTGTCTGGAAATATTAAACTGAATACCAACTAATGGGTGAGTGCGTTTAATACTATTACCAAAACAATAAACATGGGATGGATGGGTTGTTTCATCGGACTCATTGATTCCGGAGGAGGGTGATAAGTGGAAAGAATCACAGACCAAAATTTCTGCTTCCCTTTAAATTTACAAGTTCCCAATATACCCTAGGATAGGGCAGAGTTCCCTAGAACACACTGACAGCTCTCCTAAACTGAAGATGTAACTTCTACACCGAATATTTGGACTCCCCTAACTATACACGGCCCCTTTTGGCCAGAATACTCTTTGGTCGTGGCTACTAGAGAAAGCCCTTCCTCACACTGCAACCCTGGCCCTGGAAGAAATATCTTGTGCATAATCCATCCCTTTCAGATCATTCCAATTACTACATCTTATCAGATCCAGGTGTACTAGCTGTCTTGCCTGCTTCTGCTTCTTGGCAACTGAACTCAACATGAATGTATTATACTCAGGCCTGTCCCTGATATTTCTCCTAAGTGTGTGCCAGACACAGTTCTCCAGCTCCCTCAGAATGCTTCTGACCAAAGTCCTTTTGGATACCCAGGCCTGATTAATATAATTGTGGTTGTAAAGGCCACAATTCTTTTTCAGGAGATGCAGACCTCATCTTCAGTTTCTTCCAGACATCCTTACCTCAAACAGTGTTGTGTTTCTATATATATAACCTGAGAAATAATAAAAATGATCATCACTCTAAATTTCTGGCAATTAAACAGATGTCTCCTTCTTCAAACCTTAAACATTTCACATTAAAAAACAGGGAGGATATGCTTGGGGTTGACTCTTAGAGTCAACTTAAGAGTATATATATATATACTTAGTAAGCTAGACTACTTAAATTATTATCTGATATCCTGTACACTCTGAAAGCAACTGATGATCCTTTGAATGACAGCATTTTAGCAGTTACTACCATATTTGACTTTATAAGCAAAACTCAATGATATAAAATGCCTTGGCCGGTTTCTTCAGTCTACAAATAAATACTGTGAAATGAATACTTAACATTCAAATGTTTCTTAAGACCACAAGCAAACTATGGCTAGAAGAGAAGTGTTGGCTTAAACTAACTAACTCCAAATCACTTTGCTTAAAGGTACAGCAGAATACAATTTTTGTATAACTCATTAAGAGGCATCTAATATTCTAAGTCAGGATGTCTCAAGAAATCTTTTTTTTTCTGGTAGGCCTCAATTTTAATACAGCTATCAACTCTATATACTGACTATACATTTTATAAGCAAGTACTTTTCATTACATTGGACTTGTCCTCTCAAAGTGGTTTATACTTAAGAAAAAACTTGAGAGGTTAAGACAATCAGAAATAAAATGCCTCCCCTGTTGGGCTTCTATTAACCAAGAAAGACAGCTAGCTTTCAAGAGCCCCAAAACATAAGAAACATAACAGCTTATTTGATTGGGGCCTAGACCAAAGTAAATAAAGGGAGCCTGGAAAGAAAATGCCTTTTTTTTTTTTTTAAACAAGGCCTTTAATGAGATGTAATTCATGTATTATAAAACACCCTTTTAAAGTGTACAGTTCAGGGTTGTTAGTTTTGCAATTACCACCACTAATTCCAGAAAAATTTTTATCACCCCAAAAGTATACACCCCTGCCACCCCCCCAGCTATTAGCAACCGCAAATCTACTTTCTGCTTTATTGGATTTGCCTATTCTGGACATTTCATATAAATGGAACCCCTTATACATTATGTCGCCTTCTGTGTCTGACTTCTTCCACTTAGCATGTTTTCAAGCTTCACCCATGTAGTAGGACGTACTGGTACTTCACTCCTTTTTATTCCTGAATAATATTCCATTGCATAGATATAATATTTTGTTTAATTCATTCATGAGCTGATGAACATTTGGGTTGCTTCTACTTTTTGACTTATGAATAATGCTGCTATGAACATTCACGTATAAATTTTTCTGTGGACAAATGTTTTCATTTCTCCTGCATACACTCTCAGGAGTGCATGCAATGACTGAGCCATAAACTCTATTATATTTAACATCTTGAGGAATTGCCAAACTATTTTCCAAAGTCGCTATACCATTTTACAACACCAACAGCAATATATGAGAGTTCCAATTTCTCCATATTCTCACCAACACTTATTTTTTAAACTACCCTAGTGAGTGTGAAGTGGCACCTCATTGCAGTTTTGATTTGAATTTCCCTAATAACTAGTAATGTTAAGCATCTTTTCATGTACTTATTGACCATTTATTTATCCTCTTTGGAGAGACACTCAAATTCTTTGCCCACTTTCAAATTGGATTGTCTTTTTATTGTTGGGCTTTAAAAATTCTTTATATATTCTGGACACAAGTCCTTTTCAGATACATAAATTGCAATATTTTCTCCCAATGTGTGGGTTGTCTTCTCATTTTGTGTGTTTTCTTTTTTTTAAAGATTGGCAACAGATTTTAGCTCAGGTGCCAATCTTTTTTCTTCTTCTTTTTCTCCCCAAAGCCCACCAGTGCATAGTTGTATATTCTAGTTTTCTAGTTGTAGGTCTTCTGGTTGTACTATGTGGGACGCCACCTCAGCATGGCTTGATGAGTGGTGCCATGTCCGTGCCCAGGATCCGCGATGGCAAAACCCTGGGCCGCCGAAGCAGAGCACACAAACTTAACCACTCAGCAACAGGGCCAGCCTCTATGTTGTTTTTTGAATCACAAAAATTATAATTTTTGATCAAGTCCAATTTATTTTTTCTTTTGTTGCTGTGCTTTTGGTGTCATATCTAAGAAACCACTGCCTAACCCAAGATCACAAAGATTTACTCCTGTTTTCTTCTACCAGTTTTATAGTTCTAGTTCTGATTCTTAGGTCTCTTATCCACTTTAAGTTATATGATGTGAGGTAGGAGTCCAACTTCATTCTTTTGCTTGTGGATATCCATTTGTCCCGGCACCATTTGTCGAAGAGACTTTGTCTGAGGATCCCATGGAAAACCAACTGACCATAAACGTAAGGATTTATTCCTGGACTCTCAATTCTTTTCCATTGATCTATATGACAGCACCACATTATCTTGGTTACTGTTTCTTTTAGTAAGTTCTGAAATCAGGAAGCATGAATCCTCCAACTTTATTCTTTTTCAAGATTGTCTTGGCTATTGTGGGGTCATTGCAAATGGATCTGCCTGTCAATTTCTGAAAAAAAGGCAGCTAGGATTTTGATAGGTTTGCATTGAATTTGTAGATCAATTCAAGGAATACAACCATCTTAAGAATATTTTCAATCCATGAACATGAGATTCCTTTTCATTTATTTAGGCCTTCTGTAATTCTTCTCATTGATGGTTTATAGTTTTCAGTGTACACTTCTTTAAATTTATGCATTTTTATATTATTTATTTCATATTATAAAATATATATACGTAGATATTATAAATAATATATTACATTATTTATATATTTTAAGTTTATTCCTAAGAGTTTCATTCTTTTTGGTGCTAGTATAAATGGAATTGTTTTAATTTCATTGTCAGATTGTCCATTGTTAGTGTATAGAAAGACAACTGATTTTTGTATAATGATCTTGTATTTTGCAATATTGCTGAATTTATTAGGTCTAGTAGGTTTTTTTGTGTGTGGGCCTCAAGCAATTTGACTGTAGTCTATTCCAACAACCAAGTAAAGTAGAGCCAAAGTTTTACCTTATCTAAATTCTCTACACATAATTTGTTCTGATTTTCTACTAGTCTTTGGGATAATCTGTGTATATATAAACTGTATATAATCTATAATATCGGTATAAACTATTTGTAATATACTTGCATGGTATTTGATAAATCTAATACTGGTTTAACACAGACAGGAAAACTGAAGCAAGAGAAGCAAACAAAGCAAAAATATGGTTCACTGGTTTTATAAAGCAACAATGAAACAAAGACCTAATAGTAAATGTTCTTTCTAAAAAATTCAGAGCCTAAGTTATAAATTTAGTATTGCTGCACATGTTTTACACACATAGAAAAATAGTTACCTACTGTTAGGCATCAAAAGACTCCTTGAAATTTAAGATGATTTTAGAGGCCTTCCATCCTGTGTTTTGGAAACACTATAGTCCAAAGCCTCAAAAAAAAATTTACAAGGACAGCATAGGCATAATACTTGGATAACAAAAACTTGTCTCACATCTAGCAATACTTCTTTAAATGATCCAACTGAAATGAAATGCTTTACTATCTGAATTTTTATAGTCTTTGGAAGCATAATCCTAAATTGTTACCAAACTGATACTACCATATGAAAAGAAGGTTCTAAAGTCACAAATGAAGTCAGTCACACTCTTCATCTTCCAGAACAGAAATATGGGGATTTCTCCCTTGGAAAGTTAATAGACAGTTCTCTCACAACACCTATCCTTTCAGAAATTTGACAAGATCCAAAATGTAGATGTCACAATCTGTTTTAAAATGTGTGTTCCTAATGAAATTGTTCCAAAAATAGCATTAGTAAATTATAAAAATTCTCCTAAAAGAGCTGTTTTAAATATTGTTTTATTTTTTAAATTTTACATGCAACAGAGCTGTTTTTACAATGGAAATATGGTTTATTAATTAAAACTTCTATCTTTTGGCTAATATGCTTGTTTTCCTATATCCCTCAAGATCAAAATATAGCAAATACTTTGTTTTCATCACGTCCTCCAAACTTCTGTACAAAGAGGTAAGCATATGTTACTCACCACCTAGGCTTAATTGAATAGATATGAATCCCAAGCTGCATCTTAAGAGTTCAACTGTACCAATAGATGACAAAACGCTTTCAGACAGTATTTTCTGAAAGGCGAGTTATTTAATCAGGGGCTTCAGTTTAACAAGTTTTCACCAGGGGAACCTGTTTTCCAAAACTCTCCAAAGTAGATCTGATACTCTCAAACCACTGTCTGTCAAGTAATCAACAAAAAAGTTTGCCTAGAACTTAAAAGCCAGCAGTTTATTACATAAAACAATTTTGTTAAATATCCAGAATTTAGAGACTTCTACAAAACGCACTGAGAAGCTGGGCAAGTTTGCATTATTGCTCTCTATTACAACAGCAGTTCTAAACCAGAACTGTGCCTCACACCCCTTTTGCAATTTGGTGAAGCTTCTGGACCTCTTCTTTGAATATTATTATCAAACACATGAAAGACACATAGGATTTACAAGGAAACCAATTATATTAAAATATGGTTATAAAAAGTAAATTGTGATTTTATATGTACTTTTCTACTGTATTAAGTAACAACTTCAGTGATGTATAATTACTGTATTTTTGAATAAATAAGCATAAACAGTATCTTTAGATACATGCAACTGTAATGTGATATGAAAATGTTTGTGATTTTTATTGGTGACAAAGTCACAAATACTACCCTGATTTGTTGCTTATATTCGTAATTGAAGAAAATAATAGATTTTGGTTAAAATTTAGAGACTTGCACCTTTCTTTACATCCAAATTCATGGGCCACCTAAATTCTATCTACGAACCCAAATTTAAGAACTCTAGATCAGAGTTTCGTATTTCGCAGTCGCATATGTAAAGCAAGGTACTTTTAACTAATGTCTTCGCTAAGCTTAGTATTTCTTCGCCACAGGGTTAAAACCAGTTTCAAGTGTCTGGTGTTTCTCTCCACAATTGACTTAAGTATTGGCCAGCCATGCTAGATCTAGAACATACATTCAGTTTTATTTTAAAATGTGTTATCCTTATCATCCCTAAAAACTTGCCCCAGAATGTGAGTCTAGAATCGCCACATTTAATTTCTACAATATATATGGCTTACAATGACTAACACCTTAACCAGTCAGAACTTATCTGTAACTAGATCACACTACTAAACACTACCAAACATAAAATAAAACATAGTTCCCTACCTCCCTTCAACCCGGTAACTTAGGTTATTGGATTTCCGTAAAGACGGACATTTTAAACGGTGGGGGAGGGTCTTCACACCCCTTCACTAAAACTTTGCACTACTTATTAAGTCTCAGTTGGCAATGACCGACTCGCTCCGGGCCTAACCGGTCTCGCAGTCCCATGACTGGCATGGTCCAGGGCGAGGAAAAGGGGACAAGAGAGGAGAGTTCCCGGAGCGAGCAGCCCACCCAGCAGGGGCGGGAACCCCGACTAGGTAGGAACTCGCAGGAAGCGGCGGCAAGGCGGGGCGCGACGGGAGGCCGCTGCAGACCCGGGCGCTCGCCCTCCACCCGGACCCGTCCCGACCCGACCCCGCCAGCCCTCTGCCCACCCCGGCCCCGGCTGCGGGCCGGACAGTCCTGCTCCCTTCCCCTCCCCGGCGGAGAAGTCACCTGAAATGACCGGCCAGGGAGCAGCGACAACACCACACCGGCATGGAACGCGGCGCACAGGGCGTATGAGCGCGAACGCCACGGCCGCCGCCCCCAGCGGGGCTGCCGGTTCGCGGCGCCCGCCCGCTCGCTCGGGGTAGAGGGATCTGCGCGACACCCGCGCCTCGCCGTTGCCGCGGCTGCCCGGAAGCTGCGGTTCAGCAGCCCGCCGGGCTCTGGCGCGCCCAAGACCCCCTGAGGCTAGCAGCTTCCGCTCCTCGCCCGCCGGGAACCAGACGCCGGCAGCGGACGATCTCGGGGCGCCGCGGTGGGGGCGGGGCGGGACGCTGCGACGGCGGCGCGCGGGCTCCTCCTCGCAGGTGCGGCGCGGGGCGAGGCCGGCGATTGGTGGAGCCGCGGTCGGGGCGAGGGGCTGGGCCTGACGGAGCGGCGGCTGCGCGGGCCAGAGGCCGAGGTTCGCCCGCCGACCGTACGGGTTCGGCAGCGGCAGCCCAAGCGCTGGCCTTGTCCAGCGCCCCCTCCTCGTGCGCCCGACATGCGGCGTGGGGGCTTGGCGGGGCTGGGCGGATGCTCGTCGAGAGGGCCGGGTGACGAGAGGAAGAGAAAAAGTTGCCGACCCCGGTAGCCGGACGGCGCAGGGGAAATCCCTGCGTAACGTGCGGCCTCTGCCATCCGAGCCTCGCGGTGTCGCCGGAGTCGGTCCGCGGGGGCCTCCTGCCGAGGAGGCCCGGGAAAGGCCGATACCCGCCCCGGAAACCCTCCTTAGCGTCTTTCTCAGCGCTTGGCCCGGGCGCTGGCGCCTGGTGCTCCCGCGCGCTTCTCGCTCTTGACCCTGCATCACAGTTGCCTGGGGGAACTCACCAAACCTCAGGTGCCCGCGCCCCACCGCCAACAGTTCGGATTGTGGAAGTCTGGCTTCTCGAATGGGTCACCCTCTTTTCTTTAATTAAGCGGCTCGCAAACTTCCGCGATTGTGAGACTCACCTGTATCGCTGGTTAGCAATCTAGGTGCTCAGCCCCTCCCCCAGATTGACCGAGTCCGTTTCGAGAAGGAGGAAAGGACAGGAACATGCGTTTGTTAAATCCTTCCAGGTGATCGTGGTGTCAAAAAAGTTAGAAAAGTTATGAGTAATGAGCACACCTATTTGGTGGTGTTAAAAAGTAAAGGGGAGGGGGAAAAAAACCTAGAAGTGATTGATTGCATATCTTGTTGAACAGAGATGGCTTTCTATCTCTCCTCCCAAAAAATCTCCAATCATTTTTGCAGGTAAAATATAAGATACGTAAGTTTCTGTTTTTAAACAGTTTTATTTAAAAGTTCTCAAGTTTTGCTGAATGCTGTCATTGAACAGACTTGCGCTTAGCAGGTATTTTAGATTCTGTGGAGCTTAAAGGAAAATTGTAGCACTCAGCCTGCTTCAAAATTTCTGTTTTTCTGTTCTTTGAATTATTGACCGTTTGACACATTCATTTTACTTGAATGTTGTTTGAAAAATGAAGCATCAAGTTTTCTGTCAATATTCATAACATTATCCTTTTAAAGAACCTAAATTCTTGAAAGCTGTGTCAATCCAGAGAATTGAAATGTTTATAACTACAAGAATGTTTATAAGTACTTTGTATAACTTTCCCTTTATTGCTTGGTTTTCACTTTGAGTTCTCTTGTAGTATTTTCAAATCAATAATAAAGTGGGAGTGAACACAAACCATCATAGGTAACACTCACCCAGTGACCCATCAGGGCTGATGCTGGATAAGCCTTTAACTAACTGGAAGGGAGAAACATGAATTATGACTCATTTGTCTGTCTCATTTCCTGTAAGGTCATCTTGTGGGCTCTGTTTGTATTACTACAAGAGTAGAGAAAATGTGAAAAGTAGAGAACAGTAGTCAGAGACAGAAAATAGGACAGAAAAAATATTCATACAGAATTAATCGAGGTTTTCAACTTCAGAATAAAAGTTCCAGAGAGAACAGAGAAAATTGTTGGATTAAACAAGAAAAAAAATTATTCAGAACTAAAGGGAGACACGAGTCTACAAATGTCTAAGACATACTGAGTACTGAGCGAGAAAAAGAAAAAAGCCTACACGTAGGCATATCATAAAATTTAAGAATAGCAAAAATAGAAGATTCTAAAAGCTTCCAGAGAGCAAATACAAGTCCTCCATAAAGGAATGAGAATTAGGCTGGTAATAGACCTCTCATCAACAGGACTGGATATAAGGAGATAAGCAATCCCTGCAAGTTCCACAGAGAAATGACTTTGACCTTGCAATTTTATACCAAGCGAAACTATGGATAAAATACGGGGGTAGAATGAAAAAGAAAATTAAGCGTAAACTGAGAAAGCTCCCAAATACTCTTTTTTAGGATGTTACCTGAGAATGTGGGCTGGCAAAACAAGGGAATTATCTAGGAAATTGGAGCAAGTTGGATCTATGAACAATAGAACTAGTTCAGACAAGCAATGAAGGCAAGTCCCAGGATAAAAACTGTGCACCAGGCCTGAGAGCCACCCATCCAAACTGAAAGGAGACTGCAAGGCGGTAAGAGAACTTCCTGTAGAAAACAAAACAGTCCCTAGATGTGACGGTATCCTGGAAATGTGGGAGAACCTATTCTAATGATGCCATAAAAGTAGACAATTCAAGACAAAAGTAAAAAGGCAATCAGAAGTCTGGTAGGGGTGGGTTATATGACAAAAACATACAAAAAACAGGAGCCGGCCTGGTGGCGCAGCGGTTAAGTTCGCACGTTCTGCTTCTCGGCGGCCTGGGGTTCGCCGGCCGGATCCCAGGTGCAGACATGGCACCACTTGGCACACCATGCTGTGGTAGGCGTCCCACATATAAAGTAGAGGATGATGGGCACGGATGTTAGCTCAGGGCCAGGCTTCCTCAGCAAAAAGAGGAGGACTGGCAGTAATTAGCTCAGGACTAATCTTCCTCAAAAAAAAAAAAAAAAAAAATACAAAACACCAATATAGAATACAACTTGCCTGGGCAGTAAACAATGTTTATGTGACTATAACATAAACATCTTCTACTGATTTTCAAATTTACAGTTCACCTGTAGGCAAAGCAAGAACCCCTTAACTATGATTACAAAACAGATTGTAAATGTTAACCATGACAATGTAAAAGAGAACAAGAGAGATGAAGAGAGGGGTATGGGATACAATATTCTTATTTGACAAAGTGAAGAGAGACTGTTTATAGTTGAACCAGGAAATACAAGTTTAAGTATATATGTAATTAATGGAAAAGGTAGCAATAGTGATATAATTTATTAGATGTTACAGTTAGAGAAAATTTGGGGTGGTTAATTTAGTAAAATCCTTATCTATCTTGGCAGAAAGTAAGTATGCAAAATCTAACATTGATACATCCAGAATTAACAGCATAAGTATATTATTTAGAGATAGGAGAATAGCAATGAGGTAAATGTGATTGCCTCTGGGGAACAAGATGGGAGGAAAGGATGGGCTTGTTGCTTTTTGTGTTCATCCCATTTGAATTCATTCATTCATATAAGAAATATTTGTTGTATGCCAGAAATGTACCATGCACACATAAGTGAAACAGAAGATTTGGAGAGACAAGATATTTTCTACTGAAACAATGCCAAAATTTGAAATTCAGTATTAGACAGCCTTGTTCTTAAAAATTTATTAGGCAATTGATGCTAACCATGTTGCTCCCCTCTTCTCTTACCCTTCCTCTTACTTTGTCATTTTCTAACACAAAGTTTTCAGTCATCTGACACCCACATCCATTCTTGTTTGTTGGTGTTATGGGGAACTCATGAATGGGGCAGCAAAGGAGAAATTGGCTTGTCCTACCTTTCCCCTCCAATGGGGTGGCCTGGAGAGGTTCCAGGATTTCTGTGGAGGGGATGCGTGGTTTTGGACTTCCAGGTAGTGATGACACTGAAGTGAGCTGCAGCAGCAAGGATGATGAGCATACAAAGCAGACTGCTTGGGAGCAGGAATGAAAAAGCCTTCTCTTTTCCACATGCTTCTCAACCATGGCTGAATATTAGAATCACCAGGGAGCACTTAAAAAACCCAATGCCCAGGTACAACCCCGTCCTATCCCACCCTCATCACTACTGATTAAATTAAAAGTCTCTGATGAAGGGACCACAGGCACGTGCTTCAAATCATTAACATACAATTCACGTGCAATTTTTGCACAATTGATTGAATTGACAAAACAAATTAGAGCTTCAAACTACTTTTCATTCTGATATTCATAATACAGGTAAAGTCTGAAAAAGAACTACATTCACTTCTTTGACCTTATAATACATAGTTATAGTGTAAATAGAAAATATGTAGCTTATTTTCATTGATAAAGTTAATTCAATGATCAAAAGCCTCCTACACACACATACGTCCCAGTTTACAGTTCTAATCTCACTTTTTATTCTCAGTGTCCCTCATGTTGTTCTCTTCAAATATAGCAGGCTATCTCCTCTCAGGATTTTGCAATGGCTGTTCCCTCTACCTGGAACACTCTTCCCACCATATCCATGTGGCTAACTGTCTCAACTCCTCAGATATCATAACCTTCTCAATGAGGCTGATCCTGGTCACCCTGTTTAGGATTGCAACCTGCCCTCCTTGTCCCAAACCGGTACTCCCAATCTTACTCTGTTCTGCTTTTATTTTTATCGTAGCACTTATTACTTTCTAACATATTATATAATTTGCCTACTTGATGTATCTACTCTGTAATGCTTGTTTTCTCCCAATAGAATGTAAACCAATAAGATAGGTTTTTTTATTTTGTTCACTAATGAAACTTAAGTGTGTCGAACAGTGCCTAACCCGTAGTTAGTCTTCCTCAGCAAAAAAGAGGAAGATTGGCAGCAAATGTTAGCTCAGGGCTAATCTTCCTCAAAAAGAAACTTATCCTCTTTAGAATCAGATTGTCTTTATTTTAACCCTTGCTTGACTACTCATTGCCTATGTATTAAATAAGTTATTCATCGTCTCTCAGCCTCAGTTCCCTCTTCTGTAAAATGAATATAGTAATAGTACCAATTTCAGAAGTCATTGTTATATTTACTGTGAAAGTAAATTAGATAATCTATGTACGAACATTTAATACAGTACATGGTTCATGACAAGGGCTCAACAATTGTTAGCAATTAACTTTTTGTGAAATATTAATCTTAGTAATACTTTTTGTTGCATTGGTTGTGGACATAAATGAAGACCAAGGAGATGAGAAAAGCAAAGGCTATTTATTCTGAGCTTACTATAGAAATGGAGTTGGCCACTGTCACTTGCATTTTGGCAGAAACTCAAAGGAAAGCAAACAAATAGGAAAGCTTTTAGTGGAAAAAAGGGAAGTCTTCAGGTATGCCCTGGTTGGAAGCTGTTGGCAAGGGGAAGCTATAGGCGGACTAACTAGAAGCAAGGCATCCCATGTGATTGGTTGAGGGTCATATTTGGCTTTCTCTGCTTGGTACTAAGTAGAAGCAGAGACAAAAAATAGGGAAGCTGTCAATTATTTATCAAGTCCTGGATATTTGGGGCTGATTGTTACAGAGCTTATTATTTAGCTTCCTGGATTATCATTAGAGAGAGCAATCTGGCTTCCTGCAGTTCTGACATAACCATCTGGCTTCCTGATCTGGTTACTGTGGATAAAGGTGTTGGCTCCCTGGGCCGGTTGCTGCAGGTTGTGGATTAAAGTTCTATTTTGTATGTGGTCTGTTTTCATATTCAGTCTCTCAAGTTCATAAGAAAACAGTAAAATTTTCATTTCTTTCATAGAATTAGGCTCTTTAATATGTCAGGATAATATTAAATGTGGGGACAATTTAATTAACTTAGTTCATTAATTTACATTGATATAGTAGTTTTAGAGTTTGTTCCAATTAAGTGGTCAGTTTAGTGCCAGGGTGAGATTCTATTTGGATGATGATAGTGGCTTAGCCTTATTAACAAAGTCATCAAGAATACTGACTGGAGAAAAAACGGATTGTTTTAGTTTTTTTTAATAGATCCAAGTGTATTTATTTGATTTAAATATTGATACTTTGTTGGTATAAACTTATCCAAACAGCATCTTGCAAGGTGCATTACCTTCCCTCAATCCATTTTATCCACAAAAAAGTCATAGAACAAATATAATTATGGATGTTCTTTCTAACTAATCATCCTCTTCAAAGCTTATTTGCCCATTAAATCATAGAAAATTCTAAGATGCCTGGCAAAGTTACTTTTGGAAAGGGATCCATTTCCTACATTTCTCTCTAGCGGCTTCAGAATTTCAATTTATGCCACCAGATGGGATAATTTCATAGGGACACTGACATTATTTTTTCACTTTAAAGTGTATTTTTGTTATTTTGCTCCTAACTTTATTCTTTTAGTTTTAAAAGACTATTTGGCCTCCCCAGTTAATATAAGTGTTTTATGATATACCAGTTCTTTTGTATGTATATTCACTGTTAAATTACTTCTTGACATGTTTCTCAGTCTTAAGAGGTACTTAACAACTGACTAATTTATTTGAAGATTCTCACTCTTATTGAACAACCACTGCTATTTTGCATTTATTTCCTGTAGATTCGAAAGAAAAAACTATAATGTCAAATACATCACAGATCAGATTATTTGGAAAGAAAAGCTGAGTTTCCACCATTATATAATTTATTCTTGATATGTTTCGAGATATCCAGTGTTATATTTGATCCATGTGTTCCCTTAGGATGAAAGGGTCCTTCTAATATCAACTTGTTCTCATATGTTAACTTAAAATTTATGAATTTCTGTAATATATGCAAGTCTTCCTAATCCTTCATTGTTTCACTACTTCTTGTGAGTTCCGCTTGGGGTTATTAATTATTTCCTTATCATTATACTTGAATCATAGATACAAAGATGATAAGTAAAGAATTTTACACATCTTTCTCCTTTGAAATAGTTGACTGAATTTTGTCTAAAATTATATGGTTTCTGAATGTTCATCATTTCTAGGGTAAAGTAAAATCATTTTTTTCTTTCTTTCAAAAGAATTAAACCAGTACTTTGAACTTGAATTTACTGTTGATATGCACAATACTTAATATCTAATTATAGCCAGGAAGACTACTTTGGCAGTAGAATTTACTCAGAGTCAGGATTCCATTCTGTGAGAGTGGGACTAGCCAAAGCCAAGAAAGCTCTGAATAGACTGAAATACCAAGAAAACTAACAGAAAATGACAATGTTACATGAAACAAACAGGCCTGTTTTTTAATTTGAATTAGTCAAAATGGGCACAAGAGTTTTGGCTAGCAGTAGAAGCCTAGTTACCAGATTAGGGCGCAAGGTGGACGAGCTGAACACGTCAGCGAGAGTCCACACTGTGCTAAGTTTAGACATACGTGGCACAGCGCAAATTAAATGAGGCCAAGTGGGTCATGAGCTCTTGGAGAAGAGGTTATAACCTGTTGGAGCTGATTCATTGTGTCACACTTACCCTTCAGGCCCATCTTTGTTGTTCATTCCTTTAGACATACATCCTTTCCTTCCCAAATGATCATCTGGTTACCTCCTTAGGACTCTTCAGGCCCAGGCAGAGCTCTCAGGACAGCCAAGGAGAATCTTGGTGCAAAGGCAGCAGTTGGCAATAAGCCTCCCTAATATAACTTGGCTTTATTACAACTCTGGTAACTGCCTCCCTTACCTCTTCACTTCTTTGGTGCCACCTTTTCCCTGGTGACCATAATGCAGCTTTTCTTCTTACTTTATTTCTATCTGGGGCACTCCTATCACCAACTCATCCTGGTAGGCTTTGTTCAACAAAGCTTTTTACTTTCTTACGTTGAGGTGTGGTCTGTAAACTCCGTGTAATTCATTGATGTGTTAAACTTCTTGGCTTCATTTTATGAAGGTATATATTAGAGCCAACACCTGGAGTAAAACAGAGTTAAAACTTTATTTACCCTATGTTTCTTCCTCCCTCTATAGATAGTCTTTTAATTGCTTGAAAAAGTATCGTATTTCTAATAGTGTCAATACAGTCACTACTTCTCTGACTTTAATAATGTGTTAACCTGAACATTGAAAGAGAAATCATATGTCTAATGCAAGCACACAGAGACGACATAGAAACACACCTTTGTATCTGACCTATCCTATGTATTTAAATCACACACTCTGGAAAATCTAAATGGATGCCACTGTTCTCTTCCCTGTCTTTGACTCCCTAGCCTACTTGCACAGGTTAAAATTCCTTTACAATAAGTCAATGCATGCTTTGTTGAACAAATATTTTCTTTTCTATTTATTTTATCTCAATACCTGCCTGTTTGCCGTATCCTGCCCAAATCGAATTGTAGGAGTGATTCCTTCACCAAAAATATAAATCTTAGGCCTTAGCATAGCATACAAGGTATGTGGTCTATTTTAACTGCTGCTTAGCCTCTTATACTTAACTTTCCAGGGACCTCCAAATCCTAGTAGTTATAGCAATATAGCAAGATATTTCTTGTCTTAAGCCTTTTGCCAGCTTTCCTTTTTCCCTGGAATGTCCTCTTTCTTATTACTGAGTCATATTCCTTTATATAAACAACTACAACTTCTTTACCAGTTGATGGACATTGGAGTTATTTCCAATTTGGGGCTATCATGGGTAAAATTTAAAAATAAAATTGCTGTAAACGTTTGCATACATGTCTTCATATAGATGTATGTTTTCATTTCATTTTGGGAAATACCTAAGAGTGGAATTGCTGAGTTATATGGCAAGAGTATCCTGACCTTTAGAAGAAACTTCAGAACTGTTTTCCAAAGTGGCTGTATTACTTTGCATTCCCATCAGCAATATATGAAAATTTCCATTACTCAGTATCCTCAACAACACTTGGTGCTGTCAGTCTTTTTAATTTTAGGTATTCTTTGGTATGTAGTAGCATCTCATTTTGGTTTCAGTTTGCTTTTCATGAATGTTTAACACTGTTGAGCATTTTTTATGTGCTTATTTAGATTCTGAATACAAATTCTTTATCAGATAGAAGTTCTCTATATAATACTTTCTCTTAGTATTCCCTGCTGCAATAAACGTAGTGCAATAGTTTGTGAAGGCATGCTACCAACCCTAGATGACTTATCTCATTTAAACAATGGGTATTTTGGGTTTCTCTACCTAACAGCAGAACCCAGTCTAAACAGATACGTTATAGTGTCTTGCTGGTTTCTTCTTAACCTCCTGAAGAATTTGATTAATTAATTTCCTTCTAAAAGTCTGTGTCAAAGGAGTTGGAGCTGAAACATAATGGAATTCTTAGTGGTTGGGAGAGTGATTTGCATTAATGTTGGGGAGAATTCCAAGGAAGGAAATTTTGGTTCAGCACAAGGAAACTTTCTAACAAAGCAGAATAATTAATGTAGAAGCCTCTGTATCTTTGCTATTATCAACTCACTGTATGCTTTTTCTGGTCTCTTAGCAATGTACTACATCAGTACCATAGGAAGCAGGGGCATGGTGTAAAACAAAAGGTAGTGAGATATTTTAAGTATTCTAATTGTGAAAACTGTTCATTTAATTTCTACCACCTCCTTCAAAACAGTATTAGTGAATAGCAAGTAGAATTCAGCTTAGTCACTTTTAGGAACACTGAGCTGAAGTGATCTTTGTTAAAGATAAGGCATGGATTGAAATTGTGGGCACAGAGCTCACATTCTGGAATTCTTGGAAGTAAAGATTTCCAGGGCCACTGATACTTTTCCTAATGTTCTTATGCTGATAGGCTGCTATATAGTCAGTAATCAAGCAACAAATAAAAGCAGAAGCTAAATGAATGATATAATTAATAAAATGAATAAATTTATAAAAGTATAAATTTTTATTATACCTAAAGACAATGGACAAATATTCAGGGGGGAAAATAGGATATTTCAGATATATACAGTTTAGTAATTTTTTTAAAATAAATATTATTAGGAATAGATGTTTTGGGGTTTATCAAGTGTCTGGAATGTTTTAAAAGCATTTATATTTACATAAGTTTCAAACATGTTTGAACTAACAATGCCTTGCTTTAAAAAATATATTTGAATTTATACTTTACAAGTAATACCTGGTCATTACAGAAAGTTAAGAAAATGGGTATTCATTTCTGAAAAAAGAAGAAAATGAGAATTATAAGAATCCTACCACTAAATATAACCACTATTACTATTTTTGTGTATTCCTTTCTATAGTATACATACATATATGTACTTATATAAATACATGATAAATGTATACATATTCACTTTTAAAATCTTGCTTTCATTAAACATTCTTTAAAAATATTACTTTAAAAGTTTCCTAATAGTAAAGTATATATTTTATATCTTAACATATTTAACCATATTCCCTCCTGATGAAAATTTAGGTGTAAAACCTGTAGCTTACATAAACATCTAAACCAGGTAAATTCTATTCTGAACTCTTGCGTGTGTTTTTATCCCCCAGTGCATGTAAGTTTGGGTTGGCTCAGGGAGTTGAGGTCTTTTTGTCAAAGTCCATTTGTCTGCAGAAAGTTAGATCATAGTGGCCCTATCTCTATCACAATTCTCTTCCTTCTCTCCAAAAATGCTCTGACAAGGAATACTTACAAAGAAGAAAGGAAAGCAAACCATGCTGTGTTCTAATGGATGCCACATGGTCACAGATTATATTAGAAATCAGTCTAGTCCCTGCTTTAAGAAGGAAGCTCATTTAAGATAATTTCTTCCAGAAAAACTTCATTATCTGGAACTGAACAATCTTGAAATAAATTAAAGAACTTGAGGGTGCAATGTTGTGCTTTCTGCAGAGGGTGTTTTAAGAAAACCTAGTTTGATCTGAAAATATAGACACAGAAACATGACCTGGAAAAAACTGAAAAGGAAAAATTTAAAGAACCATATTTCCCTTATATTTTTGAAAAAAGCAACCTCGTAATTGTGTAGATAAGACAAAGCTTAATGGCTAGCTAAGCTAGGTCAGAAACAAAACAATCCAAATGAACCTTAGAAACATGGTTGGTTATGGGAGCATGGACGGCTGGATGGGAGAGGAAGGCGGAGCGAGGAAGAAGGCTCACAACCCTCCCTTTCCAAAGCCCTCAGCATGTCCTCTTCTTTCCTCATTGAAATTAGAGGAGGCTTCTACCATTAGGACAAAGACTAGGTTTACGCCAAGAACCTGCAGCCACTTCCAAATAACTCAAATGTGCCATACCTGGGCCTGGAGACTGCAGAGCTAAGATTCTCTCCAAGACTTCTCCCTCAGGTGAACCTTTAATGAGACCTGGGATAATTTGGGAGAGCAATGGAACTATGTCTTTGGATGCTGCTGGCCCTCAGATATTATGTTAATTTGGCAAAAGAAGTTGTAAGCAATGCAGAAGACTGGCCTGAGTCTAAGGGCTCAGTGGGTGAGAATAAGGAAGGGGCACATAATAATTAACGCTTACAGAATACTTGTCAGGCACTTCAAAGAACATTATACGTATTAATCTATGTAAACCTCTTAACACCAAAGAAATTTTTTCATTATAAAATGTATTTTATTTCTAATTACATTATAATAAATCATTTTTGCATATCAGGCATTGGACATAAATAAAGCAGTGAAGGGTCTAATTCCTGAGTCACATACAGGCAACAGAGGAGAGTGTAAAAAATAGTTCAAAAAGGACGAGTAGATGGCTGCTTAAGGGGAATGGGAGGATGTGGCCTGAACAGCTCACAAAGTTACCAGACTGCTCCTTTACATTCTTAGAGCGAGTGGCTTTTTGGCCTCTGACAAGTTATCACTGATGAGTGATTACCTTTTTACCCGCTACATTTAGTGCCCCCCCTAAGGACAGCCGCTTCTTCCAGGTTATTCCCCTATTTTAGAATGTTATTGGCTTAAAGGTTAAATAAGTATCAACTAGAAGCAAAAATGTTTTTTCCTTTTGCTTAAAAACAAATTAGGAGATTAGAAAATGCTGTTACATGGGGACTGAATATAAGGAAACACTTACAGACCCTGACTGCTGTTACAGAAATGGTGAAGCCACGATTACAACCTCTGAAGTCTTGATCCCCAGCGCACACTCTCACCCACTATTCTCTATTCCAGTTGTGTATGATGCTTGGTCAACTCAGAGCATTTCTCAGTATCTCCATTTTCGTTTCCTTGGTTTACTTGCCTCAGAAAGTTATTGAGTGAAAAATGATATAAAGTATATGACTGTATAAATAACACTACAAGGTATTGTTTTTCATTGTTTTAAGTGTAAAACTCTACCAGTTGTGAGATCTCCCTTTAAACATGGTGCTATATCCTTCCTTTCACTACTGATGGAACTCCTAGTGCTCACTCTCTTTGCAGCCTGCTTTAGAGTGTATACTTTAAGATGAGACTTGGGAGGTGACCCTGAGCTGGCTATCCCATACAGTGTGGGTCTGCTGACGGTGGAACTGAAAGGAAAGTGACTGATGGTCCTGCAGCAGTCACGAGGAGTTGGGTTATGCTTTGGTGGCTGGCTTAGTACTGTCCTATGCTCTCCTTCTCCTGGTTCTTTTTAAATTGATGGCTGCTACTGATGAGGACTTTTAGGCTGCTTAATTTTAAAACAGTTTATGACGAGGATTTTTAGGCTGGTTACTTTTAAAACTACAGATAAGAAGCAGGCTCCAAGGAGTGGAATTTGTTTGCCCTTTGATCAGAGACAATTGCATTTGTGAAGGAAATCTCCATGCCTCCCTCTCTGCGCCAGGAGGAAGGGGGGATGGCCTTATCTCTGGAAACTCTTAATGGGGAAGGCAAGAACTTAAGTCACTTACTGTCTGGCAACCTCATGTAACTGACCCCCCACCCCAAAATCCTCCTTTGTCTTTAGTTGAAGATAATATTTGAGCGGTGACTTCTGCCATTTACTCAATCCGGTTTGATTCTTATCTAAAAGTTGTGGGACCGCCCAATGGCCGGACCCTACCGGCACTGGTACCATTTTAACTTTTTTCCTTTGTCTTGTAAAGAGATGACTCACATACCCATGCCTTAAATTTAGCCCTAACCCTCAACTAGGGGCAGCAGCAGGAGCTCTGACTGCCCGTGGGTCCTGTCCCCATGCACCAGCTCTGCCTGCCCATGGGTCCTGTCCCCATGCCAGCGGGGGCAGCAGCAGGAGCTCTGACTGCCCGTGGGTCCTGTCCCCACGCACCAGCTCTGCCTGCCCATGGGTCCTGTCCCCATGCCAGCGGGGGCAGCAGCAGCAGCTCTGCCTGCCCATGGGCTCTGTCCCCATGCCAGCGGGGGCAGCAGAAGCGGTGGCAGCAGAAGCTCTGACTGCCCATGGGTCCTGTCCCCATGCTATTCCACACTATTCTCTAAATAAAAGAGCACTACTGCCAGATCTTGAGAGTCTAAGAAATCTTTCTTTCGACTCCTCGGCGGCTCACCGACCCCGCATCACTACCACATTTCCCTGGGGAACCTGTAAGTGCCATAGACTTGCCTTTACTCTGCTGTGCCACCGGCTAGGGCCTAATGATGGGGAGAGACCCTTCAGTTGTGAGGATGAGGGAGGTGCGGAGTACCACACTGTAAAGTGGGGCTAGAGGTAGTGTGATACAACTTTTCCTGCTCTCAACTACGGTTAACTCGCCCAGTAAAAAGTAAAATCACAGCCGTAAACATCTGAATCATAGAAAAATCACTTAAAAATTAACAACTAGTATAACTCTAAAAATAAACAAAAATTGAGGAATACGTGTTTAAACCAGAATATTAGGCTAGACAAAAAAGAGGGAAAATTATCTTCCCTTCCTAGTCCGATGTCTTTTCAGTTATTGCAATAGTTCTAAGAGGGGAAGTTAATTGTCATAAAATAATAACCAGACCTCCTGACAGCCAAAAGAAAAGATAAAACCTTATAGGTTTACATTTTTCAATTGGTCTTAGAATTTAAAACTTTTGATTAACATTCTGATGATAAGATTATCTACTTTTAGATAGCTCGATGAATACAACTCTATAATTTATGTAATTCTTATTAAGGCCTAGAGTTGATTTTTAAACATCTAAGAAAAAGCAGAAACCCAATATTCTGGCTTCAACAATTACTCTTTAATTTTTGTTATTTTTAGTGTTATACTAATCGTTAAACAAATTTTAAATGATTCTTCTGCTATTCACGTGCTTATTGCTGTGACTTTACTTTTGTCATTCACTGTGGTTTTGGTCTTGTGGACTGTTAGAGATTACATTGGACAGATGAGACTTTTTCAGATGATACAAATAGAACATTTGCAACAGTCAAATGTGAGAAAGACATACTGTTTCTGCTTTGGAAACTTCCTGTAGGACTGGTCCTTTTTTTTCTAAAAGACAAAATGTGTTTCACTTTGTTTACTTTAGCTGTAAACATTCCATTTATACTATTTGGCACAGAGGCTGTGGACCTTGGGGAGTGTAACAGATAATGAAATCAGGGAGAGCTTGGGGAGTAACCCAAATGATTAAAATCTCCAGTTTGGGGGTGTTTAGTTATTTTATCAATCAGTTACTATTTCCAGACATAAATGGCACTAATAATATATGCAAGCTTTTAGCATTTGATTCTATTTTGGAGAAAATAAGTTTAATTCCAAAGGAAAAAAACCTGTCATGAGTTAGCTGAGTTCTATTTGAAGATCTAGTATTTTTAACTGTAAACATAATTCTCTCTGCTTCTGTGGTCCTCAGCCATATGAATAAATTTTGCTTATTTGCTTTATACTGTATTCCATTTTATTAAATCGACAGAGAGAAGACCACCAAGGGCAAAGTAAGTAAAGTAATAAATGGATTTAAGGGCCGCCCCGCCAAGTAGTGGTTAAATTCACACATTCTGCTTCAGCGGTCGAAGTTCGCTGGTTCAGATCCTGATGCAGACCTACTCACCACTCATCAACCCATGCTGTGGAGGCATTCCGCATATGAAATAGAGGAAGATGGGCACAGATGTTAGCTTAGGGCCAATCTTCCTCAGGAAAAAGAGGAGGACTGGCAATGGATGTTAGCTCAGGGCTAATCTTCCTCACCAAAATAAATAAATAAATAAATGAATTAAAAATACAGAATGTAAATTTTCTGCTGCTAAATCAAATAAAATATATTCATACAGGTGCACAATCCTATATATGAAACTCTTGGGATCATGTGTATTCCAGACATTGTTTTTAAACATATGCCTTTTATCATGCACAAATAATCTCATCAGGATCTGAGGCAGCACACTATAATCAAACGTTTATATAACATATAATCAAATGTGTTTACAACAAAATATATAAATATTGACACTAAGTGAAATAGGTAAAACCATAAATAACAATTCTGTTGCTAGGAATCTAGAATAAATAACAATGAATTCAGAAAAGTCTGTATACAAAGATGTTCCCAACAATATTATTTATATTTGTAAACATTAAAATATTCTTTATTTCTGGCTACAGAGAAATAGTTAAATAAAATATGGTAAGTTCATACAGAATGCAGAACAGGTATGCAGTAGGATTTCAATTCTATATATAAAAAAATGCCCAAAATTTATGTTTGGAAAAAAGATAGGAAGAAAATATATCAAAATGTTATCAGTAAATTAAATTTTTTTAAATGTTGTTATTAATTGTGTTTGAATGGTTTGGGGTTTGTTTTTACTGTTTATTTTTCAATATATTGAATTCTTAAATTTTCTTTTAAATTTTCTAAAAGTACATACTATTTTCATTGTTGATTTAACATTATTTGATGTTCTATTATTAATGAAAATCACAACCCAATATTATATAAAACAGGTTTAACTATTTAGATTCTCACATACTGCAGGCATTTTAATGATTTTAAAACCCTGTAAATAGAAAAATATTTGTCAGAATGTTTAATATGTCTATTCCTTTCCAAGATCTTTAGCTGACCACAAAGTATAATTCTTTCAGAAACTTAGAATATAACATTTCAGTCTGAAAGCACCATTGCAAATTAATTAGTTCAGCTGCCTTTAGTTCCAAGCATTTTTCCATCTCCTCAGTGATCTAGAAATAGCAAACATGTTGTCACTAGCAGATCACCTGCCTAGTCTCGTGAATGCATGAATAATACAGCCTTATACCAAATACATCCTACTTTTAACTTTCCTATGACATTTTTGTCTGCTCAGTTCTAATTGCTCCTCTATTATCATTATCGCCTTTCCTGTTTATACCTCTAAGTTATAAACTACAAAAACAGCAACCATATATTTCAGACAATGCTTATTTCAAATCTGTTCTTTAACCCCCCTGAGTACATTCATCTCCTTTTGCGGTTTGAAAATTTCAAATCCAAAAGTCATTGAAAAGCAAAGAAGTATAAGGTTTGCTTCAAAATCGAGATAGTTGATGTGGATTAAGGCTGCCCCAGCTAGAGAAGCCCAAGGTGACCTGGCCTACATGCCAAACTATACAACCCAGTGGACTTTTTTTATGGTATGTGATGTGGATTAAGGCTGCCCCAGCTAGAGAAGCCCAAGGTGACCTGGCCTACATGCCAAACTATATGACCCAGTGGACTTTTTTTATGGTATGAATTAGGACTGCCCCAGGGAGAGAAGCCCGGGGCATCCTCACCTGCATGCCGATCTATATGGCCAGATTCGTATCTAAAGTTATATGACCGC